>NC_046363.1:19796937-19830236 GCF_011125445.2 Fundulus heteroclitus | reverse complement strand
GGAAACACAAGTACTTTTCCCCCAGTTGCTTAATTTTGGTTGAATACGTTTCAAATTTCATTACTTACTGCTTAAGACCTCTGATTAATAGGCATAAGTTACTTGATACGTCTGGGTTTGTGTAATTTATTGGTAATGAAAACAATGAATGAAAAACCTATTGTACAACTCTACAATGGAAAGGTTGCAGAACCTTTGGAAATTACATTTAATCAAATACCCAAGGTAGTTGGGCAGGTTATTATGGACAATTAAGTCCAGTAGATCTCTGACAAACAAAGAAAAAACACTAAATCAACAGCTGAAGTACCGATTTCACAATAGCTCAGTGTTGGAACCGGTTAGTACATGAGGGCACCCCCACACAGCGAGTTGTCACGCACCTTGTTGCAAAGGTTACGCCCCGACCTCCTGTAAAGCTACAATCTGACCCCGATCTAATGCGTCTATGGCTCCTCCTCTGTGTCTTGTTTTGACTGACTGTAGGACGCTCCGCACCACCCTCTGGTACCATTCTAGCCATTCCAGCTGGCTGCAAATTATTGACGTAGCCATCACTGGTGCACAGTTGCACCAACTCGCATCCAAATCAGAACATTCCTTCTGGCTGCTTAACTGTTTCTGTCTCTGAGTGCGTGACGGCCAAATGGAGGAGAAACACACTAACTGTATCTGATTAATTCGCTAGTGTGTAAGTGGGAGTTAATGCACTGAATCTATAGAACACAATAAATAATCCTGACCCAAGTTGATTAGGAGTGGGTGACCAAAAAAAACAAAACACTGAAAAGTCATTTGTAGAGAAGGTGAAAAAGGTTGCAATCTTGAGGTGGGTTATTTACAGTCATCGTTGGGCAGAATCATCCTCCCTTATTCGAAACAACCGGCTTTCAAAGGGACGCCTTTTTAGATGCCGCACAGTGTGGAAATGTCGGCTGCAAAAAGCGTTTAACAGCTGTTTGCAAATAAAAGTCTGTGTTTTATGCCCGTCTTGGGGAATGGCTTGCATGGATGAACACTATGTGGTGTAGCGCATTGTCTGATGTTTTAAATCCAACATATTATATAGAATTGCTTTGAATTTAACGACACTAAACGTTGATAAAAACCACTAAAGATAAGTTAGCAGCTCAAAATGTATTTGTAAGGAGATTTTAAAGACTGCATATTGCTCCTCTTGATATTTGCAATATAAGACTGAATATTTGCATGTTAGACTGAATGTAAGTTTTGAAAGAAAAAAAAAACGGTTTTCTGAGGAAGTTCTAAGTCATAAAAAAAATGGAAAAGCAGATTCAAAAATAAATGGCCACATTCAGTACATTTTAATATTATGGAACGGTTCATTTATTTTTGTTACTCAATTCACTGAGCAAAACACATATTAATTACACAGACTGATGTTTTCAAGCCTTTACTCCCGTTAATTATGAGTTTACGCTCACAGCCAATGAAAACACAACATTTAAGATTGCAATATTACATCAGACCAATAAAAAAAAACATTTTAATACACAAATGTGGGCTTAAAATGTCCCCCACGTCCCCACACTTCCACCACCAGCCTGAACATTTGAACTCTACATGCCAGATTCTGACGCTACCATCTGAATGTTGCACCTTAAGATCGGCAATCCAAGTGGTTTTAAACTACTTTCGCCTTCCCATCATCTTGAACCTATTCTGCTTTCTCTTCTTCTGACCTCTTTCTTTAAAACTGGGAGGTGGTTGCACACTAAGATCACAGTAGATCACAATTAACCAACAGCAACGCAGTGTCCTACGTCACTTAAATATGCTTTCTTTCCTGCTCTGATGCTTACCTTCAACTTCAAGAGGTCATCCTCACCACACGCCTGAGTCCATGGACTATATGCCATATCAGGATGATTTAGCATTAATGTGAAGTTGGGAAGGTGTACCTAATAAAGCGGCCTGTGGTTGTTTTGCCTCTCAGTTTGGGTTCTCTTGAGCATGTTTCTGTGAGATCAGGGGATTTTTGACTACAGAGCTTCAGACTTTTCTCCACATGAGAAAGCGACGAACTGAGAGCAATCGACTCGTTTTCAAAGTCAGCTCAACAAGGGTGTTTGTTGGGAACGCAAGCTTTCCATGGCCCAGAAGGAGCTGCTTCCCGGGGATAAGTGCTCTCGCCTCAATTACCCAATTGAAAAGAATATTATATTCATTGATCACCTCCATTTGAAAGCCCAGCCTCCTCGTAAAGCATCTAAAAACGCCTGTCACTACCCAGGAGCTTTTAAAAGTTGACAAATTAATTGGATTGTTTTTTCAGGGAAAAAGGCATCAAATCCCTTTATGTTTCCTAAATATGCCGAGGAGAAGCGATGACTTTGGATGATGGGACACATTTAGGAGTGGCAAATATTTTAGCACTCTTTGAAGCTGGCAAGCTAGGAGCACATGCTTATGTCCATTGCTTTGGTGATCTGTGTTTTTAATCCCTGCTCAGGCAGACTCCTGGGTGAGAGGTGAATATGCTAATGAAGCCCTGTTTGGCTCTGGTTTCAGTCTAATTAATGTCATTTTACGGGGAGCGCTACAGGCCTTTTAGATGTAAGGCTGCAGGTTTAACAACATAATTGATGCCAGGGAGCTCACTCAGCACTGAAACCGGGTAAACTGCCTTAGTTAAAACCACCCTGGGTAAGACAGGTATGGGTCACTGGAAGCTTAGGGGACTTAAGTGACAAATGAAGTGAAGCCGACACCTTTTCAGGATATACTGGATCGGGATTTTTTCCCAGCTTCAGCTCAGGATGTAACACAGTGACTGATGACGGCAGTCGAACTAGAAGATTGTGGTATCAACAGAAAATTAGTGTTGCTTTCTCCCTCCTTTATCGTTGTTTCAGAGACTTTTTTTAACCACTTGTCAGTGCCTTAAAACAGTATTCATACCGCTTGACCTTTTTCTTTTTTTTAACAGTTTTTCACATTACAGCCACTAACCTGAATATATTTTACTGTGACGTTAACGCCAAAGTAAATTTAAATCATAAAAGTTTGGCCCTCATTTATATTCAGGCCTCAAGCCAGGGTGTCCGGGTCCAGTCCTCAAGAGCTACTGTCCTTCAGCTTTTAGATGCAGGCCTTCTTCAACACAGCTGAATCGAATGAATGGGTCGTCACCAGGCCTTTGCAGCAGCTCTGAATGACCTGCTGATGAGGGAAACCAGCCATTTGATTCAGGTGTGTTGGAGGAGGGCTCCATCAAAAAGTTGCTGGACTGTGGATATCGAAGACTGGAGCTGGGGAACCTGCTTGAGGACAATACTTCTTAAACAGCCTTTTGCTGCAGTTGCAGATGCAAATGATTGGAGTCCCCACCAGCTTTTTCAGTCACAGAGGCTGCGTGAGTGCACATTGCCATCAACCCGGACCAGCTTCTCTGTCCCTGCGACAGAAAAGTGTCCTTACATGGTGACACTGTGAGGTTGGTATATTTAGAGTGAAATGAAGTGTTACTTTTCCTCCATGTTTGGAGTTTGACATGTCGGCTGGAGATTTAGATCTTGGACTTATCTCTGCAAAGCACCTTTTTCCACATGTTCTCTGTGTTCTGTGCTTTGGGTTCTGGAAAACTTTAAATAGGACCTTGAAGTATGGGGAAAAAAACAGGCTCGTTGGAATCTGCCTTTTTTTTTTACCACTGAATTTTAAACACTGAATTTTTTAAGGTCAACAAATTTGCAGCCGAATATTTGCAGGTGAATTTTTTTGCAGCTGAATTTTTGCAGTTGAATTTTTCACAGGTGAATTTTTTGCTGGCAAATTTGTACCAGATTAAAATTCAGTGTAAGGAATTCAATGTCTAAAAAAAATCATTGTTTGAAATTCGGTGTTAAAAAATTCAGTGTTTAAAATTCAGTGTTAAAAAAAGGTTAAAAAAAAATGTTTTTCTTCCATATTGAAGGGGCGGACTTTTTATATGAAATGGGAAGTACTATGCATCCTTTTCTGTCCACTTCACTATTATGCAATACTTTGTTTGATCTATCACATGAAATCACAATAAACTGTATTTAGTGTGTGAAAAGTTTAGAGGATACAAATACTTTTGCATGGCTCTGTATGTATGTACTTCTTTTGGCAATGCATTTAAAAGTATGCCATGTCTAAACAAAACTGTCGTTAATTTGCTTAATGTTTATTCATCCTTAATAACTTGTTTTTTTGATCGTCAGAAGTAAAACACCTTTTTTACAGACAGAAAAGGCTAAGGCGATGGTAATTTCTTTCCGCTTACTTTGCTGGGTCGCAAAAGAAAACAGCTGTTTCTAAGTTTTTAGCTCATTTGTCATGCGAGTTTACGAACCCTTTGGCTTCTTGTAAAAATGATGGGGTCAAATGGCATAAAAACGTAACCCGACACGCCAGATGGTTTGTTACTCAGAGCCGAAAGCAAAGGCCCACATGAAAACGTCAGGGTCTGTTAAAACCACTGAGTTTGGCTCAACTGCCTTTCACTTTTGAGCAAACATAGTTTCTACCATCGAAGCATTACGATAAATTATGAGAGTCATGATTGAACAAGAAGGAAACTCGTCATTCTAGAAAAGCCCTCGTTCTCATTTTTATCTTCCTTTCAGTAACTACTACGCAATTAAGATACACTGACGTCCAGAAGAACTAGAGCTGGGGATTTTTTCCCCAAATCTTAAAAGTGCCTGACTATTATACAGTGGAAACAAACTCATAGCATGGACTTCAGCAAGATGGATTATATCTTGATTTTGCTCTCACAGGAATTTAGCATCCCTCTCAGATAATTGGAAAGAGCCATCCCTGTACAGGATCCTGGCCCTGCGTGCAGTTAACATTTGATGGCAACCTTGTAATAAAGACCTACATTAGAAAATTGTCCAAATCACTGTCTGATGTAAAATAATCTAATAATGAAATCATTCTTTACTTGTGTGCACAATGCCACCGCTAAGTCAAACAGAGAAATGCAGGCATTGATATGCTAAGTCCAAATGTGTTGAAATAACTGAAGAAAGGCAGATATGTCATTTGAGTGGACAATGTTGACAAGGACATCCATCTATTGACATTTTTGTTCACAAGCAGTCTTTTGAAACAGTCTCCAAAAGTCTCTAAACATTTTTTTTTTTTTTTTTTGGTACATTTGACATGAAGGATGTGTACAGGCTAACATTATGGTTGCAATAATTTGGCATTTTTTTCATCTGCACAACTTTTGCTGTTTTTAAAGGTGCATAGTGCAAGTTTTGATGTTTAATATTATTTATCTTCTTTCCCACATATGACCTTACAATTTCCCAACTTGTAAAATGAGCTATCCTCTACTCACCACAGTTGCCCCTATAGGCTGGATTAGTCAGTTCATGACAGAGTTATTCAGGCCGAATACTCTGGATGTGGTGTAGTGTGATGTGATGCGCTGCATGCTTTTGTTTACTTGCTATATATATATATATATACACAATATATATGTGCGCCTTCTTACAATATATATATATATATATATATATATATATATATATATATATATATATATATATATATATATATATATATATATATATATATATGCACACAGAGTGAAATATGCATCTATATAGATGCAGATTAGACCCAAACATGGTGGAGAGCTGGCAGAGAGTGGAAGCAGCACACAATGGAAAATTTGTGAATGGCCAGCTGACGGCGATAACACCAACAGTACAGGTGTGCCAAAAATATATGAAGAACAACCTGAGTGATGTCTAGGCCATTCTCACTAAAAACTGTTTTTCTATCGGAGGTTATTAAGCATTTATGGTTGAATATTTTTGCAACTTGAACAAGTTAAGACAGCATTTAAATAACAGCCCTCTCCGACCCAAAGTAGATGTTTAGCAATCTGAGAGTTTTTGCTCCGTTTATACTTCCTGTAAGTGTAGGATGTTACCGACAGAGCCCCTCAAGCTACCATTGTTTGTTAGCCTAGCACCGCGTTAGTCATGCTGAGGTACTTCTTTCAAACTGGTATGTTTTTAATGTTAGGGTTATCTCCTGCTATTAGTGCAATAAAATGTATTACTACGTATTTGATAAATATAAATGTGGATTTTCTTTCAAAACATTAGGATAGAATGCTGCCCATTGGAAATTCCTCAAACGTTTTCCACCTTGGCGGCTTACTGCTCGTATTGCAGAGTTTGTGTGAGAGAAACATTTTCACACTGTTCTCTCTCTTGGGTGGTGTTGGTGCTTTTTTATTTGGTACTTAAAACCTAAATTCTGTAAAATATTCTATCAAAAATGGTTCAAGCATAATATTATATGTATAAAAAAATTGATACTAGTTTCAATGGAGGATTTACTCTTTGTCTCTTCAGAGAGCTGGATCAGAAGTCCCTCATCTGATAACTGTTTCACAACAACAAGCATGAACTGTAGAGGATTTTAAACTTGGATGTCTGAGACATAATGCTAAAGATATTTTTTTGTATCTGAAATAATTGGCACTCTCCCTCTGCAAAGCTCTGCCTCAAAGGTTTCGGGTAATATCAAAAGCACTGCTTCCCAAAGCCATGTTCTTCTACCCTAGTAAAATGTTTTTACCCTGGTAGGTGAAGTGGAAACAGGTTTTGGGTAAAGAATGGCCCAGACTGCTCCCCAGATTCTTAGAAAATGTTACAGAAGTAGGAAAATGACTTAAATTATATTTTTCTTATTTATACTTATTAAAGATTAGATTGATTTTGGGGCAAACGAATACCTGAATGTTCTGATAGCTGACCTGGACATGTCAGTTTTCTGTGTCTATGCTTAAATAATATGTATAATTTCATGTTTATGTCACACCGTGAAGCTTCAAACCCAGTTAGTTCTGTTTTTGATGGATCCATAGCTAAATAATGTTAATGTGCAAACAGGGCTCTGACATCAGAGGAATACACAATACAGAGTTTTACAGCACTTGTTCAGACGCATACTCTTTTGCTTTCTCTTTAAGCAAAAAGATTAAAAGACTTTAAGCAACTTCATGAATTCAATGTGAACACTGGAATTAACTTTAAAAGGAATTTCTTCTCACACTTGCTGGCTTTGAAGTTTCTCTAAATATTTAAGATTTGATGTCTTCTCCTTTCTGCGTGTATCCCACCATCTCTTTGGTGATGTTGAGATTGGATGAGGCTCACTGCTTGCGCTGGTTCTGAATACTTGCAGTGTAATTAAGTAGCTGTGCCACTTGCTTCATGCTATAGCTCACAGCAAGCCGACGCTGATCTCCGGCCCCAGCAAGACTTTTGAAAGCGCTCAGTCCGTGTGTAGGCATTTTATTTAAATTATCTGTGCACCCGGGCCTGGATTTAGCTTTTTATCAATACACATTAATTTCTAATGGGAGGGAAAGTACTACAAGAAATAAAAGTTCTTTACTGACACACTCAGCTCATTTATGAGTTTTAACAGAGGGAAAAGATTTTCTGGTGGGTGTTTTTTTTTTCCGCCACTTGAGCACAGACACCAGATGTCAGCATATTTTACTTTAAATTTTTTAGCAGCATCTTTCATTAATAAAACTCATACTCTATACGTGCTTGTGCTTTCACTTACACTCTGTGGAAATAGCCTGATGAATGCTGCATGGGGAATTTTGTTTTGCAGTGTTGTTGCTTATGTGGAGCGTCATTGGTTTAATTGCCATATGGGAGCTTTCTATTCTTCCTGTTTATGCATTTGTTTTGTTCCCCGGCTTCATTCTTAAAGTTAAAAAATATGCACATCTGGTTACCTGGCAAATGTAAATTCCCAATAGATGCATTTGTGTTGTCACTGTTTGAACCCTAGAGGACTGTTGACTTGCCCAGGGTTCCAGAATATACCATGTCCGTCTCCCATTAATGGCTGTGGTAGCCTCAGATGCATTGATGGATGGATGGACAGATGGCACTCAATACCAGGCTTTTGACTTAAAAACTTTTCAACTTCCAAAATCTTTGTTAGCGAGAGACACACCAGGAACTTTGCTGGTGACGATTTACAGCTGCAGTGGCAGGGTCTGTGACCAGCTGGTCAGAAACTCAGCATCCAACCTAAGACATGTCCAGATATGTTCGGTTCATTTAGGCTGTGAAAGAGAGAGTGGAGCAGATAACACGAAGGCTGAACATTTGAGCAAAGCACGCACGCACGCACGCACGCACGCACGCACGCACGCACGCACGCACGCACGCACGCACACACACCGCCTCTACTGTGCTTTTTCCCTTACTCTGCTGCTTTCCGTTTTAGCTGTAGTGTCAGAATGGTCAGATCAGAGACCTCAAACTTTAGCTTTATAAATATAAACAATTAACCTTATAATTGTTAATGATGAAGCTCGTTCCAGTGAAACTTTATTATGAATAGAAACAATTCTCTAAACCACTAGCTGTGATTTGGAGGTCAGATCACAGATCGTAAGTTGTAGCTTTGAGCAATGCATGAATAGAAAAAAATTAAGCTTTGACTTTTTAGTGATGAAGCTCGTTCCAGTGAAACAATGAAACAAAAGAAGTTATTCTAGTTGTAGCTTTGGACGAAATTACTTTGAATCGAAAATTCCCAAGGATATGCTTAGCTTATTTCTCATTATTAATAGAAACAATTAAGTCTTTCTGCATGTTTGTTAATGTGTGAAAGAAGTCTAGTCAAGGATTTACTTAGCTTATTCCTTTGTTGTTTTCATATGTCTGTAATGTGTTTCTGTTCATGTACAGCACTTTGAATCGCCTTGTTACTGAAAAGTGCTATATAAATAAATTTGCCTTGCCTTTCTATGTTCTCTGAAATGGACCCTGGAAGTCTGCTGTTTGAGCTAATCTTTAAAATCTGATTTATAAGGCGGTTTATAATGTCAACTCTGTGACCACTTTCATTGTTTAACACCTGCTCTCTGCGTTTGATTAATAAAGTTTTATTGACAACACACAGCAGGAGGGCTAAAAAGAAAAGTGTTTCTAGCTTTTCTTATATTTTCATATATACTATATAGGTACACCTAGTATAAGCAAGTCAAAGCTTTATAAAAACCTTACATTGAAAAGTAGTCTGAAAAAGTCTGATTGATGCATAGCTGTTATTAAAAATCTAACATATTTGTCAACATAGCTCATGGTTTTCTGCGCAGTTGTAATGTGTTGTGTTCTGTTGTTTGTTGGTTTCACATTATTTCATTAAGTTTAGGTTTAAATGTTAAGTTTCGTGAAGTAAAGTGGATTTGTTTTGCATGTTGTAATGAGCCAGCAGGGTTCCCTGTAAACGGAAACGATCACGTTTTATGGTTAATCTGCTCACATTAATGTGTTGGACACTAGGCAGTTGCCTGGATTGTCTAATTATTTTTGGCTGATTGTGCAGTACACAGTTTAAATCCTGTGTCAACATCCAGGGCTGATGTAGGATTAATGTGCCATTATCCGGTCTGATGAAAAGAGTTCTGAGGAAACGGTGGATGCCACTAGATTGACTTTGATATCTTAGACTGGGATCCAGAACTCAAAGCACCGTTTGAACATCCTCAGCGATGGTAATTATCTTTCATAACAAGTACTCTTAGCATTGGACGTGACTTGGTAACAATTAGCCAATTTGGCCTTAGGCTATTTTTCAAAACTTCCACCTAATAAACATCCTCCAAAGAGTTCAGGGCAAAGTGAACAGCCTTGGGCAGCATGGATAAAGAAACACGCTGTAGGAATTTTAAAATTATGTATTATTGTGAAAAAAAAGCAATTTTCCTTCTGTAAGATAAAAAAAATACACCTTTAATACTTTCTAAATGATCAGTCTTAGTGATGTTTTTGAATCCATTTTAAAATAATTTCTCATCAACACAAAATTTTGAATCCTTATTCTGGTCCGGTTTGTATTCTTCTAAGCCGACTGCTTTGCTCTTAAACATTAATACCGGTAATAACGTCGCCTACTGTCAGTACCAAAGCTTATGATATCGTGCTCAATCTGTTATGATTTGCATAAAACTGATCTCATCTCAATTGTGATACTCGGGCTGATTTCATACCTGACTGCTTTATCAGCGGACCGGGGAACTGAGAGCGGCTCTCTGCAGAAAATAATATCACGTTATTGTAAACTATGTCAAAGTTGCTGCTGCAGTTTGATTAAAAAATAAGTCTTGAGTCCTGTTGGTTTATTAAAAGTCCTGACAGAAGCACTTTCTTATATCACCAAACTCATTTTACTTTTTGATGAAAATGCTGCACTGATCAATGCCGACTGACTGGCTTTCTGTTTGAACGGCTTTATTCTCCAGCGTTTGCTGTTTTTCAGTCTGCTTGACTGTTTTTTTTCCGAGGAGGGGAGGGAAATGTCGCTGTGTTCTCCTTTGGGAGTTCAACGCTGCCACCGCCTGCTTACAAATGCGCTGCCCTGCGTCCCCCCCGGGACCGGGGTTCATACATCAGAGGTCCCCTTGGGAAAACTGGTTGCAACTCGAAGGATTTGCAAAACATCTCCTGCGACTCCATTGCTCTGATAAAGGAACTCATGAAAGGTTGCATTGCGAATTTCCCAACCACAAAGCGCTTGATGATTCTGTCATTGTTCCAAAACAGAATAACTGAATATGTTACATATTTATATAATCTGTTCCAGAAGGAACACGTAGAGCGCCTGGCAAGTATTTATACCCCTTGAATGTTTCTTGCATTTTGTTATGTAACAACCATATTGGGGTTTCATGCGATAGATCAACAGATAGTCGTGCATAGCTCCGAAGTGGAAGATGAAGATAAATCCCTGAATTATGTGGCTTTCTTTTGAATTCAGCCCCTTTTTGCTATTATTCTCCAAAATAAAAAGCAGTGCAAACAATTGCCTTCAGATGTCACATAATTGGTAAATGGTGTTTAATCTCAGTATGAAGCCAGCTGTTCTGTAAACGCACGAAAGGTTTGTTAGGGACCAAACAACATTACGAGGACTGAAGAACCCACCAGATGGGTAATGGATAAGTAAATTCATAGTAGCGTTAGGTTATAGGAGACCAATAAACAGAGACTTATTCAAAAGACAAATGGTAATTCTGGAGGAGCTGCAGAGATCTGCTGCTCATGTGGGATAAAGTGATCGTATTAGCCGTGCCCTCTGCAAATACGCCGTTTATGGAAGAGTGGCAAAATTATTGAACTGTTGAGAGAATTGCCTTCTGCAGTTTGCAACAAGCCATGCAGGAGCCGCAGGAGAAACATTTGGGCTTTTAGTTTTACTTGCCAAGTGTTCTGGGTGACAAAAAACTAACACTGTCAACATGGAGTTTGACATTTTCTTTTGAAAAGAATGTGCAGTCATTTCAGTCTCTAGATGTGCAAAACCTCTACCCCAAAAGACGTTCTGCTCCTTAAAGTGATTCCACCAATGTGTAAATCAAGGGGCCAGATACATATGCTCGCCGCACCTTTCAGACTTTTAAACTGAAAAGCATTTACTCTTTTCCCCCGGCGTCACCACTGTGGATTACTTTGTGCTTGTCAATCAGACAAAATCCAGATGGGAATATTGAAGTCTGTAATTCCAACAGGACAAAACGGGAACTAGTTTAAGGGGTATTAATCGTTTTGCAAGACACAGCATCGTTCTGAAGCTGTTGTATAAGCCTGACACGTTCTTACCATAATCACGGGTTGGTGGAAAGAGCTCGATAACAGTAGAGATAAGCGTCCCAGAGCATTGCATGAGCCGCGTCTGTATGAAGCCATTGATTCGCCGCTGTGAGACTTAATGATTTCAGTGTGTTTCTCCGTAGATGGTGGGTGGCAATCCCAATACATGGAGAGCCTCTGAGTATAGGTTATTTCATCACCATTTGTTGGAATAACATTGATTCGAGACGTTGGATCCTCTCGAGTCTGCGTGCGGTTGGAGGCTCGTCAAGTGTCAAGAGGGTTCTTTAGAGAATAAAGAAGAGGAGACGCAGCGTTTTATTCTTCTTCCACGTGCGCCCGTCTAATGTCTCATCCATTGCTGTCATTCACAAACTTCCTCTGTGGTGCAATTTAATTCAGCACTGTTGCCATAATAACTCTTGTCGCGCACAACTCCCTGTCAGTAATTGATATCTAGGCGCCGCTTCTGGGTGGAGCCATTTGCATTAAATCATGTTAACTGATATGATAATGAATGGGAAAGGCCTGATGCAAGCAGAATGACTAACTGCGGATGGATGGCTATTTGAATTATACACAATAAGTAATATATTATTTCAGGTCTCAAGGGTCCAGTGCTCTCTCTGAATTTGTTGCCTGTCTTTTACTGGGATTCGCCGGAGCTGCTCAGATATAAATAGTGCTCGGATGGGGAAATGTTCTTCTTCATCCTCGGGCGACCTTAATGATGTACGATGCGGAGGGGAAATATGAGGGAATAGATGGTGAAAGTGAGGCCCAATAAACCTCCTTATTCAGACGGGTGGGAGTGGTGATATTTTATTAAAATATCTGGCAAAAAACGCACACTTGGTCTCCATTTCCTACATGCCGGTCTGTTTAGTATGCTGTCCATCTCCGTTCCTTTGACTAGACTAGAGATAATTAGCTTCTCAAGCTTCACCACACTTTATTATTCCCCATTGATATAAATGAAGTGTTTTGGCTTCCAGATAAACAGTTAAATACTCAAATAAAGGGGGGGACTCTGAAAGTTGACGGATAATGATGAATTAGCCGCTGTGAAGCCATTTACTTTAAGTTTTTGTTATTGTTCCGAGTGTTATGGTGCTTTAATGAGCTAAACAGTTAAAAACAAACCTCACTTTCACAAGGGCTGTTGGTTCACGGAGACGATTATGTGAGCTGGCAGCCTAAAAAAAGTTAATACAGAATTATGGGGTGATGACAGGCTGTGCACAAAGCAGATTGAAATTCTTTAAATTCCTCCTCCACTGTCTTATTCAGGCAGGGCAGCAGCCAGTGCGGTGCAATGATTTTAAATTAGAGTAAAAGTGAGCTGTGCTATCACTGCTGACAGATACCTTGAGTTTGTGTATCATCATTTGGTGCTGTGGGAAAAAAAGTTAGCTTGGTACAGCCACAATCTCCAGTATGTCAGCCTCTCCAGTTTTGTGTTTTATTCTGCTGACTTGTTATAAGAATGCCTTCATCCAGGTCACAAAAAGGGAGGATAATTGTAAAAATGTAAAAAGGAAAAAAAAAAGAAAGCTTTGCACACACATCTAGAGACTGAAATTTGCCTTTGTAGCTCATCCTTCATATTTAGGGTTATCTCAAGTTTTTTGCTGCCCCTATTATGTTTTCCTCCATCATTACCTTGTATTCATATCCTTCCACCTTCTTATCAAGCATCCCACAACATAATGTCAGATTTGTGTTGCTCACAACAAGTCAACACCATCTCTGCAGCTCCTCCAAAGTTAGCATGGAGCCTCTTGGCTCTTTTTTTTAAATAAATAAGATAAGATAGGCTTTATTGATCTCACATTGGAGAAATTCACTTGTCACATCGGCTCAGTAGTCAATAATCAGAAGAAGGTGCCAAAAGTAGGACAAGTCTCTTGGCTAGCTTTTTAAGTTTATAAGTTTGTTGCACTGTTTTATGAACTAAATGTGTGTCAAGGGTGTGTTTCTTGGAGTAGGACCCAAATGCAGGCAGGTGGGCAGAATCAGCATCATAATATGAGAAATTTAATTAAAAAAAAAACAACTTACATCCAGGTAAAAGGTGAAACATGAGCAGTCATGGAAACTGGTGGACAGGGACTGGTTTGACATCAAACAGTAGGCATAAGGACATCATGGATGTGGGCATGGCAGCAGAAAAATCCAGGAAGGAGCAAATGAGAGATGGGAGCTTAAATATCAGAGGAAACAGGTGGGTAGTCTGAGAGTCAAGACAAGGCGACGGGTGGACTGAATAAGCTTAGCTGAATGGTGCGACGGCTGAGGGATAAAGACTGAAATAAACATGAATGGGGCTGAGCAGAGATAGAAGGACATAATGTAACTGAGAACACAAACACAAGACTGCCAAGTAAAAGCGAATGCAAGAATCAACTAGAAGAATGAAAGTAACGAAATGCATTAACCTCTAACAAATAGAAACATGAAGTGAACCTGTATGGCCTATATTTTCAGCAAAACCCCAGCTTACAAAAAAACGAAACAGAATATGACAATACCTTTAGAACATAATACATGACAAGAAAAACGTGAATCTAAACGAAAACCATGACCAGACACCTCAGAATCGTGACAATGTGCTTTAAACTTTCCCACAACTCTCGGTGCCCTGTACCTCGGTGTTCATGCTGCTTCTCGTTCACTAATGTTCTCTAGCAAACCTCTGAGGTCTTCATAAAACAGGTGTATTTATTCATTCCTCGGATCAAATTACACAC
The DNA here is from genome assembly GCF_011125445.2 of Fundulus heteroclitus. Classification (NCBI taxonomy): domain Eukaryota; kingdom Metazoa; phylum Chordata; class Actinopteri; order Cyprinodontiformes; family Fundulidae; genus Fundulus; species Fundulus heteroclitus. The sequence continues at coordinate 19,815,844 of NC_046363.1, read as the reverse complement.
ATCTGGCCACTGTTTTATTCCTGTGTCTTCTGAAGACTTGTGAAATAAGTTATTGTGCTCTAGGGGTATGAGAATAAAGGGCACTACATACACATGCTTGCCGCATACATTTTATATTCGTAAAACAACAACAAAAAATCACTTGAAAGCCATATAATATATGCTTCGCTTTCCCTACTTTGTGTTGGTTTATCACATAAAACCCAAATAGAACATGTTGAAGTTTGTGACGTGTAGCAATAAATGTAATAATTGAATGCGGGTTTTCGGATGATCTTGTGTCCTGTGTTCATCGCATCAGCATGTTGATAAATTGACAAATCTCTGCAATTCTTCTCTAACTCACAGTCTGCCAACCCATCTTGACGATAGCGATGAAGTGAAAACCCACTATTTTAGCTAACTGGATGAAAAAAAGGAGCTGTTCTTCTTTGCTATGTTAATTTAGCCCATTATGACATCCTTCAACAGGACACTCTTTAAATATAAACGTTCCCTTTCATCTCCATCCACTCCTCCAAAAGGCAGAACTGAAGCATTAGTTGAGGAGAGGCCGCCTCGCTTGGGGATTCTGCGCTGCCGTCGGAGAGCGAGGGGACGGTAGCACGTCTGAGACGATGATACGCGTGAGAAAGAACAGAGCCCTCCTAATGCTGGACTTAACACAGACAGAATATTTTCTCCCTCTCTCTGTAAATGTCAGGCCGGATGGCGAGAGCAGGAATGAGGAGGATCCAGCCGCCACGCTCATGAAGGATATTCGTTTTTAAGGAGTACCTTATGGGGGCTTTATGGCATCTGTAAGATTACTGCGTTTGATGCCTTTTTCTCGCTAGTCGTTACAGCCTTTACTGCCTCCATCAAATCTGCTCTGTGCCCCCTACCTTCACAAATACTGACTGCAATTATACGACGCCAACGTCGCGGCGGTGTTTTTTGCGACCGCGATGAAAACGTGGCTGCACGTCCTAGTGAGCGCTTTGGCTGGGAAACCTCCGAATTGCTTTGGAGAGAAAGAGAGCAAGAGAAAAACAAACAAACTCATAACATTGGGAGGAGAGGAGAAAAAAAGAATCCCAGAGATTTCAGTGAGGTAGTTCTGTTGCGGCTTTGTGGTCCCTGCTGTCTTGATGTTGCCGGTAATGGTTGTGGAGAGCGTGTCCCTCTGAGGAAAACTCCCAAGTTGTCACGGCTAATTACTGCTGCCGTGTTCTCCACTAGGAGCTGTCTGACAGAATTTGCCCGGATATTAATATCAGATAATTGCAATGAAGACAGTGCCACTTGCCCGTAAATTGGTGTCGGCACAAAAAAAAAAAAAAAACCCAACTGGACACAAACCTGGCACAAAAGCTCTGCGGCACACCGTCACGCCTGCATACAGCGTGCTGACACAGGGCCCGCTTCAGAGACACCGGCTCCGATTTATGAACCGACAAACACACTCGGCGAGTCAGCCGCTCCGCTCTCACGTCACTTAAGTGACTTTCAGTGCGACGCCGCAAGCTGGAATCTGGAAGCTCTGCATCAGTTTTATTGTGACAGTACAATTATGAAGCTCCAGCTTCCACTGCTGTGCGGGCCGCCTCCTCGTCACCTTGCTGAGGGCCATGCTCTCTGAAGGGAGCAATACAAGAGGCTATATTCATAACTTCAGTGGAAACTCATATTCTTTTATATGCTTTGCTTGTAATGTTTTTCATCTCAGAGAAAACAGGGAATTTCGAGATCTAACTTGAGAGAAATAAAAGGTCTTCAAGGCCTTCCTGCTGCTCGCAGCTGCTGCTCCCGTCTGATGGGCTCTCTTTGAGGCGGCAGGACAATCTGTGACGCGCAGCTGGGCGCCTCTTATGTGGCCGCAAAACGCTCCCCGAAACATCTGTGGGACTCGCAATGTGACTTAATCGAATTTATTTGGTACCTTTGTGGAAGCAGAGGAGTTGTCCCAGCAGAAGATCACAAGCACCTCACATGCAAACACACGCATAAACGGGATCGCTATTTTAAATGAGCTTAATCAATGTCACCAGATTAAATGTTTAAGCTCGTGGGGTCTATCATGTTGATCCCAACAAAGCTGAGCATGGTGGTAGCACGGCCGCAGGATCCCATGACCGCTGCATTGCACTTTCACACACTAGCAGTTGCATTTTTTTACCGGGCGTGTTACGACACGTCCAGCTTGTCATTGAGATTTGGAAAGCTTTGTGGAGCAACCAAACAGTTTTTTTGTTTTTCTATGAGTAAAGTTTCCTGAAATCGCAAACTGTGTTTTAAGAAATCAGTAATCAACATTGAAAGTGAAAATCCAGAATAAACTGGAATGCGGCTCAGAAACCTTTGTAAAGATTTTTTTTTCACACCTTTGTGAGTTATTAGGTTTTATAAATATATACTAAATACGTCTTGTTTTCTTTTTTAATTTAAAACTTTGCAAATTATTTTACTTCTATATTTAGGTTTTAAAATAAAAACGTCCAACTTTTATGATGAGAGAACAATACGTTTGAGCAGTAGGACTACAATCACAGTTTCAGTTATTCCTATATTTATAAAGGAATGCTCATCCATCCATCCATCCATTTTCCAAACCACTTAATCCCTCATGGGGTCGTGGGGGTTGCTGGTGCCTATATCCAGCGTTCACTGGGCGAGAGGCGGGGAAAGGAATGCTCACTTTAAATAAAATAATGACATCATTTACAGCCAAATGACACAAAAAGACAATTAATAAAACATAGCCTTTCTACCATCAGGGTCATTCTTGTATGGATGTCCAGAAATACTTCTAAAAACAAGTATTTCCTATTGTTTTTGTGCATAACATCATTGCTCATTTTATTTCAATCTTGTTCGAAAATGGTTTCCCACAAATACAACAAATGTTTTATAAATCTCAGTACTTTCATAGTTTTTACAAATGCTAAATAATCAATGTTCAGTGGAGAGCTATCCACTTCAGGCTTGACCGGGTGAAGCATATATTTTGAACGAGAGGATTAAATGCATCCCAGACACATTAAATATCTATTTTAGTCCCAGAGGCGGTCCAAAGCTCTATGGGGCCTTAAAATAGAATTTGATTTTTTGGACTTTAAATTAAAATTAGGCATTAAAGCTTATTAAGTATTCCGTTTCTAACGTTCATGCTCATGTTCGCAACTCTAAAGTGATGTCAGTCAAATGGTAAGCTGACCTGTGTTGCTTTGTTTACGTTCATGTTAACTGCGGATGGTAGTAGACGAAAGTAGCAAAGTGAAGAAGAAAAGTGGTCAGTACATAGATGTTTACTTCAACGTCGTTGATGGTTGTTGTTTAACCAGAAATCTCACTGTTACCTTTAACCTTTAAAATCATGTGGTGTGATCTTCTGCACAACCCTTATGGCCCATTCATACCTCACGTAAAAGACGGATACGGATACGTGTGGAGTGTTTCATATGTTCTAACCGTCGATTTCGTCCGTATTTTGACACGAAAATTGGGAGCTTACGATTACGGACGAAACGGATGAATACGGAGCAATACTACCGGAAACGGTGGGGGCGCTATTGAGTTTGTAGTACAAAATGTCAACAAAATCACAAAGAAGGTTACAATTCTGGGCTTTAAACAATGGCGGGATTCGAGGAACGACTTGCGGAGCTTGTCCGCAATTACCCACACATATGATGTGTTGTGTCCGGGGCACAGGGACAAACAAAAAGTTTACTTACGGAGCAAATACAACAAAATCACGTCTTGGACTGTCGCCATGTTTGATCAGTGATGAATCATTGGCGCCCAGCACTGCCACCTAGAGGAAATATTGGTTATTGCGCACCTCAACGGACGGAGGTATGAAGGAGTCAACGGATAGAACGTACGGACGTGTAGGCCAAACGTAGGGTATGAATGGACCTTTACTCTGTTCTGATAACTCACTGAGGTTCTGAACAGACTTAACCCGATAAAGGAGTCTGACCGTACAGTAACTGTGACTAACAACTGTCATGGAGGTCTGCTGTTAAAATAAAATGTTAAAAAATATGTTGCATGATGTCATAGATTTTACATAAAAACATAATGCATAACACTACTTCTATTAGTGCTCCTAAAACAATACGCATCTTTGATTAATTGCTATTGATATTAGTGAGTATTACTTTGGCTTTTTATTAGATGTAAGATATTCATGAATATCTGTTTTAATTTTAATGCACTACAGAATGTTATGACAGTGTGAACACACAGCAGAGTGTGTTGACATTTTCCCTCTCTTAAAATCCTCCCTGTCAGCCGAGACAGCAGATTGCCTGCTGATCCTTTTAGATGATGTGATTATTTTAAGGCGATCCACCTTAATACAAATGTTAAATGAATGCAACTTTAAGTTAATTAAAATGTGAATTCATTTATAATGCAGAATAATTTGTCCCTCTTGTTCTCTGCTCTGGGCTAACGTGGTCCGTCTGACAAGCTGGTATCAGCCAGTTAATCGGCTCAGCGTCAATATTTCACCACTAGATGGATTTCCAGATGCGGCGGCCGGCTTTTTGCCTTTTTAACAAGAGATGTTCAGTCGTGTTTCCTCTGACCTTGCTGTCTGCGTTGTGCGCGACCGGTGAAATCCCCACTGTCATTCCCTGATATGATTTACAGGACAAAATGGGTTGCGGATTCTGTGACACTTATAAATGTTTTCCCCCCCTTATGGAATCATGGTATTTGGTGTACCATCTATTAGGGTGTGATAGGTTTAAGAAAGTTCTTGCCATTTCCAAATGTGAGCTCAAAAACTGTTGAAAGTCATGCTTTCGGCGCCGTTATTGTTGTGCTTTTAGTTTGAGGGACAACATTTTTTTTTTCTGTTATCATTTTTGTGATTTAGATTTGTGATTTTAAAACACTAACAAAAATCTTTGTTCTGTTAGTTTTACACAAGAACTCTATTTAAAATATTACCTTATTTATTCAATAAAAATTATATTTTAACATTTAGTCTATGCCACAAACTTACCAATCAAGTTGCGTTTGAAGATCCAAGGGGCACACTCCAAATTTAGCCTAACCATTTTCCAGGGTTAGGCCTACTTCTAGATTTTGAGTGCCCCTTTGGCTCTTAATTCAAAGCCACAAGGAGGGGTATTTATATTGTGTAACATATTTTAATGAAAAAACATCCTGCTGAACCTCTGGCTGTATGTTCAGCGGCATCCTGCTGGTAGGTGAACCTAAGATCTATTCTCATGCAGATTGCAGCCTCCAACAGGTGTGCTTCCAGGGTTGCCCTGTATTTTTCTCAGTCAGTCTTCATGCTAACTCTGAGCAGCTTCTCTGTGGCTGCTGTGGAAAGGCATTCCCTTAACATCATTCCACCACCACCGTGTTTCATGATGGGGATGGTGCGTTCGGGATGCTGTCCTGTCGTTTCTTCGTGCATAGTGGCTGCATGCAGGCCACAAAGTCTATATTCTCTGTCATGTGACCCGAGCACCTTCCAAACGTTGTGTCCCTTACATGGTTTATGGTAAATTGCAAACACGTGTTTCTTCTTCAGTGTACAATTGGCAGCTCTCTTCTTAAGATTCTCCCTCCTGAGTAGTGAATCTTAACAGCGCTTCCGGATTGACTTTTTTAGTCAGAGCTCTCACTATATTAGTAATCATAAATATCCCCGTCTAAAATCGCTGAATTACTTTTTAACTTTTTGCTGAGGTTTGCTCTCACTCTTCAATGTGTACATTAGCACCTCTCTCTGTGATGTGCAACTACTTCATTCTCACTCATTTGCTCTGTTTCCCTGCTTCTTGTGTGTTTTTTTTTCTCTTTTTGTTGTTGTCCCCACCCAAAATGTGCCTTCTGTGTCTAACGCTGAGCTTTATTCCACACCTAGCTGTAATTAGTTATGGAACCATGAATAAGATGACATTGCAGTTCTGTTTCCCAGCTCTGGTTGGTGCATTATAAATGTCATCTCACACAGGCCTGCTGCAAAAGACCAGACTAAAATATTGGCTCCAGATCTCAGGAGAGGTGGGCTGCCTGTCGTAGGGCAGGAACATCTGAACATCCTAAACCTGTGCACACGCCTATAAGATAGACTTTTCTTTTACTCTGTCTGCCAATATGTCAAGCTTAAGACATTACCTATATAGCCCTCTATTGTTTTTATCTCCATAGCTGAAGTTAAAGTGAGCAAAGCTTTTTTTTGTCATTTTCTTTACTGTCTCGCTCCAGAATCCTACCCTCTGTGTGAAGTAAAGTAAAACAGAGAGAGAGAGAGAGATGGAAAACTTGTGCACAATATATCCGTCCAATTAGAGACTTATCTAATGTTGCCCAATTTTCGCAGTTTACTCGCCTATCTATTTTTAATTGAATCAGGAGATGAGAGCAGGAAAAATAAAGATACTCCCCCAACATTTCTTGGAGCCTGATTACAGAAAGCACAGGCTGTTAAAAATTCCAGCGGCTGGGTCGGAGCCGCGCTATCTCCCGCTAAGATTAGAGGGCCCGATAACCAAGATTTATTAGCCAAACATCCCAACAATTAATTAGGAGGCGAGGCTAGACTAATCCTGTTTTCATGGGCTTTAGAGGGTCGAACCGCCTTACACGGGCAGCAGGAGCAGAAGAACACTTCAAAGACGAAGCAACAACGGAAAGCCTTTAATTAGTTTCCACATACAAATGGCGCTATTGGCCGTGTGTTTGTTGTGTGCATATGTGTGTTTAGGTTATTAAGAGGCTGCGGCACACATTGAAAATGGAGATATGTGTATTTTACCAGACCAGCCGACTGCAGTGTCTTGCTAACAGAGATATAAATCCACCCTCTGACGTTGTAAGGGTTTTACCCGAACCCATAGTTCAAAACCTTGTCTGCAAATACTAATGATTTTCAGGCTCCTCTTTTTGTTTTATGCTCGCCAGGACACAGTAAGGTACAGAAATGTGCAAACTACTCTTCCAGTTGTGGGCACAGTTGGCATTTGGTCTCACAAGACCTCCCAGTCCTGTACGGTACAGCAAAAACCAGCAAGAAAACGGCTTAAGGAGGTTCGTTTCGGCCATTTAGTAAGCCGTCTACTAAGGGGATAGCGCTATTGCTTGAACAAAAGCTGAATTTAGCTGTAGGATCGGTATAAAGCATGTGCACAACTCTGAAAATCCTTCAGTGAGGAACTTTTGGTCAAACCATAATAAATGAGAGTTTGACTTGGAGATGTTCTAAAGGACTTTTGTGAAATGCAGTCGTAGCAAATTATCCACTGAGCAGAAGTAAAGCGATAGCCGAGCATATGGTGCAAAACCCTGGAGGAAGCCTATATCTGCTGTCATAACAGCTCACAAAAGTTGCTGAGCAAATCACAGACATGCATGTTTAATACAATATCTGCCTCGTCCAATAACCACTTTCAGATCTCTGAAACTTGTCAAGATGACACAAAAAAGCCCTATTCCCAGTTTTATGCCTTTCTTCTTTGACTAACTCCTTACACATGAATAATCCTTTGGTCTTTATTAAAAACTGGTTCACTGGGGGACTGGAATGAATTAATTACACACTGAGAAGAAACACTTAATCTGGGCCATCTTATTTGACAGCTTAATAATTTAATTTCATCACCCACGTGTATTTATAGTAGATTCATCCGCGTGAAAAAGGACAGTTTTAAAGCTATTATCAAGTATTACAATGGTGAAATATAGTATATAGTTTTTATAATGATTCTTTACCCTGTCACAGTCAGAATGAATGAAAAAGCTTAATAGGCAGTTTGGGCAGTGGGCTGTAGAAGCCAAAATTATTAACAACGGATGGATCCCATTTTCCAGGGTTAGGCCTACTCCTAGATTTTGAGTCCCCCTTTGCTCTTAATTCAAAGTCACAAGGATGGGTATTTAAAATGTACCCCTATCTTTCAAACTGTCTAGAAACATTTACTAATGGTTACATTAGAAAGAGCAGCATTTATTTAAATTATTAATAATTTTTTCTTCTCCTTATCCTAAAGTCACATGGAATAGTGGCTAAAACCCTTCAGCAAGTCAAAAATTGATGAAACCCGGAATTCCTTCAAATCAAAGTTAAAACCACATTTGTTTAGAGTTGATTTTGGCTGATCCATCTAAACTACTAACTGAAACATGGTTATTTTTATGCAATCTTTCTGTAATTCTCTTTATTATGCCACTGCAACGGGCTTATATTTTCATTATGTAAAGTCCTTTGTGGCAAGGCAAAGCAAGGCAAATTTATTTATATAGCACTTTTCAGTAACAAGACGATTCAAAGAGCTGTACATGAACAGAAAAACATTACAGACATAGGAAAAGATTTAAGAAAAGAAGAATTGTCTTGTTGCTGAAATGTGCTATACAAATAAACTTGCTTTACCTTACCTCAAAGCTGTCATTAGTTAATTTTGAATAAAATGTTTTTTGTTTCTCCAGAGCTCTCCAGAGCCGTAAACTGTGGATTGGCTTTGTTGTCCTGTAGACAGGACATGTCTACAAGGCAATATGTGCGACAATTCTGCCTCAGAATCCAGTCCAACTATCATTAAAACATTAAAATGATCATTAATAGTGTTTTTACAGGCTATTTACGAGGGCTTAACATTAGTGAATGAAAACTTTTCAACACCAGAAAGTCTGCTCATCTTCATCAGAGTGAGACAAAAAACAAAAACGTAGAATAAAATTTTCCATCTACATAGAGAAACCATGAAGCCTTTTTTGATGGACAAACTGAGTCTGAAACCTTTTTTATATCAGCAGAATTTAGACCCAGAGGCATTCACTTGCCAGGAAGTAAGCCAGGCCTTTTTTTCAGCTGAGCATCTTTTTGAATCAAATGTACCCACATCACTGGGAATTGTCTTAAGCTTAAGCTTGAGTGTGAACGGTAGCACAGTTTTCTAAATGAGGCCACAGATCTCTGTCAGATCCACCTGCGATGGAAAGAGCCTCATTGATTGACAAAGTTACCCCTAAGTCCCGACCTTGTTGACTGTACCAGTCGGCGCATCTTTCAGTCTCAGTCCATCTGGCTTTTATTGTTGATTGCAGACAGACTGTCTGATGAGCGCAGCCAGGGTGTTCGGGGCAGAAATGGGGCCTTGAGCTTGCGGGAGCTCCCCTAGGCCGGGGCTTGGCAGGGCTTTTCAGAGCCGCTCTATCTGAAACCCTCTGAAAGCAAGCTGCACAATCTCCGTGGCTGCCTAATGGCCATGTGGAAGCCCCTCAGAGTTTGGCAGTTGACAGTTTCTGATCCTTTTTAACAAAGAGGTGTGAATAAAAAGCACTGGCACACAACGAGGTGAAGTAGAATCTGAGTTGTCCTCCGAGACTCAACCACTAAGAGTTTGTGGGGTGGGGTGGGGGAGTTTTTTTTTTTTCTTACTGGGTTTTATTGATTGTTTTAAACTGAAGTTAAAAGCTACACGAACTTTGCAGAAATGCTGGTGCCATTCTGTAAATCCAGCACTTTGTGAGCTCCGCCTGCCTGAAATTCCCTGGCGGTTCGCTGACGGCAGAGAATAGATTCACCGAACACTGACACTTCAAGAGGAATGCAATATACTAATGTTGAAAAGGCAATTATTTTCTCATTTCTCTGCGGGCTATTTACGAGGACACACTGTGTCATCAAAATGCAGATTAACTAAATAACACTTTGTTTCACCGTGTATCAAATGTATTTTCATCGTAACTCTAGTCTGAGGGACTATTAACATGCTGGAGGACAAATATTACAGAGCCGGAGCACATCAAGCTCGTCATCTAGTTGCCTCAAGGTGCACTGAGTGGGGAAAATAGTGGCAAAGAGTGAAACAAAGCAATGGAATTTGAAGATAAATGTGAAGAAATGAAAGGAAAGCAGAGAAGCAATGTGACAGTACTGCATTCTGAGAGGGTGGCAGAAAGTCATAAGTCGGTCTGACTTAGATTTTTGTGTCCGTTTCAATCACTCCCTATTATATAGCTTCACATTTGAGGCATTGGGGCTGAAAACACAAAGCCTCATGAAGTGCGAGGCTATGCTGCTTTGGTGCCCTGTTGTATACAACGTATTTATTTTCTTGTGTTGTATTTGATTCTCCTGTCTTTGCAATTTAGGTGCAACTCAGAAGGACACCAGAAAAAAAAGTTCTGGGTTCAGCTATATTGAGCTATTAAAGTTCATAAACATTAACATCTCTCAGAAATCTAAAGCAGGAGCTTCTGTGTCCTTATTTGGGCTTGGAGACCATTTCGAGACTGGCAACCTGTCAGTTTTGGTACTACCCATGAGTTTCCTCAGCTTGGATCACAATCAATCAAACTATCGACATCAAAGTTTAAAAGTTCAAAGTTTATGTTTGTGTTTTAAATATATGGAGACAACATGGTGTATCGTCTCAGTGTCACGTATAAAACAGTTTAATGACAAGGTTTCTTCCTGCCAAGCAGTTGAATAGAAGTCAGAATTGCATTTAAGGTTCCCCACATGGATATATATGACTAATGATGGGTCATTTTAAAGCTTTCCATATGTCTAAATTAGCAAAATAAGATTATTTATGTAGAGACTGCTTTATCATATCTTGACAGGCATTAGCACCAGCGGTGGGACAATGAATGAATCTAATTAACTTGAGGCTTTATAATTAATAATCACAAGCTTTCCTATTTTTGATCAAATACCAATATTTGACACAATACATTTTGGTTAATGGCTGCCTTTACAAATAGACAATCCAAAAATTGAGGATTATGGTCATGTAAAGTGATTTCTACCTCAATTCAGTGGAAACTAAATTGTTGTGGCTTTGCTTTCTTGCAGTGGTTCATACAGCCATACAGGTACGGATGTCGCCTTATTCAAAACTTCTTATTGCAAGAAAACCAGCACTTTTACACTTTATATTCTTCTAAATCATGCAACTTTGAAAGCGAATATTCTTTTGTATTTTACAGAACAGGGTTTCTGTCATTTAGTTCTATATCATATATACAGTAAGTGTTTAACCTCTCTCTGTGTCACTCTTTATAGCCACTGTTGTGATGATTCTGGCACTGGAGCTGACCCTGCTCTCTACCATCACACCTGCTCATTCTCCACCTCTGCGCAATCAACCTTCACTGGCTCCACCTGTCTCCAGCTGCATAAAAGGCCCGTCCTTATCAGTCTCCAGTGCCAGATCGTCTCGTGCCAACCACTGAGAACTTTCCAGCGTCTATCCTGAGAACCTGTCTGTCTGTTCGTTACCGACCTGATCCGCCTTCTGACTCCTGAGTTTGCCGAAGCCCCGTCTGACCCAGCCTGATCGTAACCCGTTTCCCCCTGGACTGTTTCCCCGTGCACCGAACCTGGACCAAACCGGAACCTGATCTTGGACACCCCTGTCAGTACTGCCGCTGGATTCTGGATTCTCTGTGAACGGACCTGGACTGCCCCTGGATTCACGCTCCTCTGGATTGCCCCATTCGGACTCTGCCTGCCAGCGGCAGTTAACCCCGGAGCCGTCTCTCAGCCAGCGCTCGTTCAGAGGGCTGCCAGACGGTTAGCGCATGCTACGCGCCCCAGAAGCCGCACTCCTCCTCTCTTCAATTAAACACGTTTCAAAACGCCACTGACCTGTTTCGGGTTATCATTGGGGTCCGATTCCCGTTCGTAACAGAACGATCTGGCCACCATGGATCCCTCTTCCGACAGTCAGTGGCGAGAAGAAGTGGATAAATCCATTTTTCAGCTAGGGGCCGGCGTTTCTGAGATTCTCAGTCACTTCCGCGGTCAAGCTGCTTCCCCGCCCGCACTTCCGCAATCGCCTCCCGCCGCCTACGCGTCACTTCCGGTGACGCCGTCTCAGCCCGAGCCACGTCTCACCCCGCCGGGGCTCTTCAGCGGCGATCCCGAACATTGCCGAGCGTTTCTCACACAGTGTGAGATTCACTTCGAGCTACAGCCTTCCTCTTTTCCCACAGACCGATCTAAGGTCGCATTTGTTATTTCATTATTGGCCGGAAAGGCTAGACTTTGGGGGGCTTCCGAGTGGCAAAACGGCTCCCACCTTTGCCACTCGTATTATGAATTCTCCAGAGAGTTAACCAGGGTGTTCAGCCCATTGTTGCCCTGCAGAGAATCCTCCAGGGGGCTCCTGTCTCTGAGACAGGGAGAGAAGTCTGTTTCAGAGTATATTATTGATTTCCATCTGTTGGCTGCTGAGAGCTTGTGGAATGAACATGCACTCATGGACGTTTTTATTCATGGTTTAAAAGACCGAATTAAGGATGAGTTGGCTACTCGGGAGTACCCGAGGTCTCTTAAGCAGCTAGAAGAGCTGGCTACCCGGGTTGATCTCCGTCTTTTGGAACGACAGAGAGAGCGTCGTTCAGCCCCTTCTCCACGTCCTCTGTTCCCTGCGCTTCCCTCTGCCGCACCCTCATCTTCTCAGAGGCTTCCGGAGCCCATGCAGCTAGGGAGGGCTGGTTTGACCAAGGAGGAGTATCAGCGTAGGCTGCAGCAGGGTCTCTGCCTCTATTGTGGAGGAGCTGGTCATCGCGTCCGCTCATGCCCACTTAAAGGATCTAGCTCAGTGGTGGGGGGGAGATCTCTACTGAGTTACACTAAACTTGCTGTCTCCTCAGACCGGTTACTTCCTGCCACCTTAACCGTCTCTAACAAGTCCCATGGACTCTCTGTCTTCATCGACTCAGGGGCTGACACTGAGTTCATGGATGAAGGCCTGGCCAGGAGGTTAAACATTCAACTACACACTGGCTCATCCTCCCGCAGTGTTCTCGCCTTGGATGGCCACGAACTCAATCACTCTCGCCTCGTCTCCGAGCCTGTGGAGCTGGTTTTGGGAGGTAATCATAGAGAGAGGCTGGTCTTTATGATAATTAATTCTCCGCAGGTTCCAGTAATTTTGGGTGCCACTTGGCTCAGGAAGCACAACCCCCACATTGATTGGCGACGGGTCGAAGTGATGGGATGGGCTTCCTCGTGCTCTGAGTCCTGTTTGCACTCAGCTCAGCCACTTCATTCTCCGTCGGGTAAGACTGAAGATATTTACCCTGATTTGTCTAAGGTCCCTCCTGAGTACCATAATTTAAGGGAGGTGTTTAATAAAGCCAAAGCCACGAGTCTTCCTCCTCACCGTCCGTTCGATTGTGCTATTGACCTGTTACCTGGAACCACTCCACCTAGGGGTCGTCTCTACTCCCTGTCTCGGCCCGAGTCCCAAGCTATGCAGCAGTACATAAACGAGGCCCTAGGAGCGGGCATTATTCGCCCCTCCTCGTCACCAGCTGGCGCGGGCTTCTTTTTTGTGGGGAAGAAGGATGGCTCTCTCCGCCCCTGCATAGACTACAGAGGATTGAACAACATCTCTGTCAAGAACCGGTACCCTATTCCCCTCATGAATTCGGCTTTCGATCAGGTCCAGGGGGCGAGGATCTTTACTAAACTGGACCTTAGAAACGCCTATCATCTGGTCCGTATTAGAGAGGGTGACGAGTGGAAGACCGCCTTTAACACTCCGACCGGGCACTATGAGTATTTGGTCATGCCTTTTGGCCTCACCAACGCCCCAGCTGTCTTTCAAAACCTGGTCAATGAGGTTCTCAGGGACATGATTGGCCGTTATGTTTTCGTGTACCTAGATGACATCCTCATCTACTCCGAGAACCTCAATCTCCACCGACAACATGTTCGTTCTGTCCTGCTCCGTCTGTTACAGAATCAACTGTACGTCAAGGCTGAGAAGTGTGAGTTTCACACCACCTCCACTTCATTCCTTGGTTTCATCCTTTTCCCCGGGAAGATGTCTATGGACCCGGCCAAAGTTCGGGCAGTTGCTGAATGGCCCGTTCCTATAGATCGCAAGCAGCTACAGAGGTTTCTGGGCTTCGCCAACTTTTATAGACGTTTTATTCGTGGCTACAGTCAGGTAGCTGCCCCTCTGCACGCTCTCACCTCCAGCAAGACCAAGTTTGTCTGGAATGAACAGGCTGAGGCAGCCTTCAAACAACTGAAGGGCTTATTCATTTCTGCTCCCGTCCTTGTGTCCCCTGACCCTGAAAAGCAGTTTATTGTGGAGGTGGACGCCTCTAGCTCTGGGGTTGGGGCCATTCTCAGCCAGAAGGCCATGGATGGTCGTGTTCACCCGTGTGCTTTCTTCTCCAGAAAGTTGTCCTCCGCAGAACAGAATTATGATGTCGGAAATCGGGAGCTGTTGGCTGTGAAACTGGCGTTAGAGGAATGGAGACACTGGCTGGAGGGCGCCAAACTCCCCTTTTTGGTTTGGACAGACCATAAAAATCTGGAGTACCTCAAGACCGCCAAGAGGCTCAACCCCAGGCAGGCCAGGTGGGCTTTGTTTTTTGACCGGTTTAATTTTTCTCTGTCCTACAGACCCGGGTCAAAGAACATTAAGCCGGATGCCCTCTCCAGGATGTTCGAATCAGAGGGGGAGAGTCTTGACCGAGCCTCTGAGTTTATCCTGCCTGATTCGGTTCGTTGTGCGCTCACCAGACTCGATTTGGAGAGGGAGGTCAGGGACACCCTGGAAGGGAGAACCGTCCCCGAGGCCTGCCCAAAGAACAGACTTTTCGTCCCCGACTCCCTCAGGTTAAAGGTCTTGGAATTCTGTCACAGTTCTCGCCTGTTTTGTCATCCTGGCATCACTAAGACCCTCCGTCTGGTCCGTACCCAGTTCTGGTGGCCCACCTTACTTAATGATGTAAGGGATTTTGTTTCTGCCTGCTCCCTCTGCACCCAGGCCAAGGCTTCTCGCCGGCCTCCCTCTGGTTTGCTTCGCCCATTCCCTGTCCCTTCCCGGCCTTGGTCCTGTCTGTCTATGGACTTTGTCACTGGTCTTCCTTCCTCCGAGGGCCATACGGTCATTCTCACTATCGTTGACCGTTTTTCTAAGATGGTCCATCTGGTCCCCTTGCCCAAGCTTCCTTCTGCCAAGGAGATGGGGTTAATCCTGGCGAAGGAGGTGTTCAGGCTGCATGGTCTACCGACCGACATTGTGTCTGACAGGGACCCTCAATTCGTGGCTCGTTACTGGCGGGAGTTCTGTGCCATGCTGGGCATTTCGGTTAGCCTTTCCTCCGGGTTCCATCCTCAAACTGATGGTCAAACCGAGAGAGCTAACCAAGAGGTCGAGACCAAGCTCCGCCTTTTCTGTCAGTCCGACCCTTCCAAGTGGGCCCAGAATCTGCCTTGGGTGGAGCACGCAATAAACGCCACACCCTCCAGCTCCACAGGTCTCTCCCCATTCTATGTGGTATACGGGTTCCAGCCGCCGGTGTTCACCATAGAGGAGGTGGAGTCACGGGTCCCGTCTGCCCGTCTGTCTGCCCTGAGGTGCCAGCGTGCCTGGAGGAGGGCCAGGAGGGCCATACTCTCTGCCTCCCAGAACCAGGCCCGGGCTGCAAACCGCCGGCGGGTCCCAGCCCCGCAGTATCAGGTGGGAGACAGGGTGTGGCTTTCCACCAAGGGTCTTCCCCTGAAGGTCGACAATAAGAAGCTGGCACCTCGGTTTATCGGGCCCTTTCCCATTTCCAAAGTGGTGAACCCGGTGGCGGTCCGTCTCCGCCTCCCCTCAGCCATGAAGGTCCACCCCACCTTTCATGTTTCACTTGTCAAGCCTGCTAGAACCTCTAGTCTGGTCCCCGCCTCCACGTCCCCTCCACCCACCCGTCTTGTTGATGGCTCTCCTGCTTACACCGTCAAGAGGATTCTGAAGTCCCGTAGGTGGGGTAGAGGGACTCAGTACCTCATTGATTGGGAGGGTTATGGCCCAGAGGAACGCCAGTGGGTGCCTTCCCGTCACGTTCTGGACAAGTCCCTCATTAGGGATTTTCACAGAGCCCACCCAGACCAGCCAAGGGCGTCTGGAATCCGCCCTTGAGGGGGGGGGGCTCTGTGATGATTCTGGCACTGGAGCTGACCCTGCTCTCTACCATCACACCTGCTCATTCTCCACCTCTGCGCAATCAACCTTCACTGGCTCCACCTGTCTCCAGCTGCATAAAAGGCCCGTCCTTATCAGTCTCCAGTGCCAGATCGTCTCGTGCCAACCACTGAGAACTTTCCAGCGTCTATCCTGAGAACCTGTCTGTCTGTTCGTTACCGACCTGATCCGCCTTCTGACTCCTGAGTTTGCCGAAGCCCCGTCTGACCCAGCCTGATCGTAACCCGTTTCCCCCTGGACTGTTTCCCCGTGCACCGAACCTGGACCAAACCGGAACCTGATCTTGGACACCCCTGTCAGTACTGCCGCTGGATTCTGGATTCTCTGTGAACGGACCTGGACTGCCCCTGGATTCACGCTCCTCTGGATTGCCCCATTCAGACTCTGCCTGCCAGCGGCAGTTAACCCCGGAGCCGTCTCTCAGCCAGCGCTCGTTCAGAGGGCTGCCAGACGGTTAGCGCATGCTACGCGCCCCAGAAGCCGCACTCCTCCTCTCTTCAATTAAACACGTTTCAAAACGCCACTGACCTGTTTCGGGTTATCATTGGGGTCCGATTCCCGTTCGTAACAACTGTATTTTAGTGGAAATTGAATTTTTCAATCCTCTACATGTAAAGTTTTTTCTTCTCACCTCAACCTTCAGTCTGAGCATAAAGGCAATAAAGTAAAAAAAAAAAAAAAAAAAAAAAATCCTGGACTTAAAGCATGGTAGCATAGCAGCACTGACACATTCCCTTACCTTAGAGGGATGTCTCATTCAAAAACAGTTCTTTTGGCTTTAGATTTTTAATAGTTGGCCTCTTTAGTGACTATCACATGTGGAGGTTAATCATAAGAGCAGGGTTCAGCGTACTTTTACTCCTGTTACTCCTGTACGGGTGGGGCTTGCACTCTGCAGCATCTCCAGATGCCTCCTGGGTGCATTAAATGTCTGTTTTGACTCGATTTAAAATCCGGTGAGAGCACTTTGAAGAGATCTGTTAAAATGCAATTCTTGGGTAAAATATCAAATCAGGGAAAGCCAAGCCTCACCACACGGGAAAAGAACTATTCTTCTTGATGAAACAAAATTCAGAAAAAAATATTTGTTTGCAGAGCTTTACAAAATACAACCACAAAAGATTTTTTTTTTTTACGCTGCCTCAGAACTTGATCTGTGTGCAAATGTGGATTTCCTGAGTAACTACCATATGCTGTTTACTTCGATAGATAAGTGTGCTGTCATTTCAGCGAGATCCTACTTTCTCCACGAAAAGTCTTCATCTGTTTGGGAGAATTCAGCTTCCATCGTCTTAAAACGTGGTTGTGCAGTTAGTCACGGCTTCCATAAACCAGCGCTATCCAGCGACACGAGCGCCACAACACACAGCAGTTGTTTGCTTTCGAACAACACACATTTCTCACGATGTGACAGCTACAATCACTGTGCAGTGCTTATGGCGCTTTGCAGCATTCATTAATTTGCATAAAACATCTTAGGAATACCGCAGAATGAAGATTGAATCGCTCAGTCTTTGCATATGCAGGGGAATATTTTCAGGCTCTGGGTACTGCGGTTCATTTACCTGGCAGCGCTGTGGTTTTCCGTGGTTAGCCGTGGCGTTGAACAATGAGAATATGCCTGGGAATTGACTTGGTGTTTCCAACAACTTTAAGACATGTTTCGGGTGTATTATTTATGGATCTCCCCCAGTTTGTGGTGCAGTGGGGCTTCCATTAAGCGAAGTCAGTGCGATTGTACTGCAGCCTTTAACTGCGCATCTTTGGGCGAAAACCTGAACCTTAGATTTCACTCCTGTTTTTCATCATGGGAAAGAAACAATGTGCTTTGAGTAACTTAAAAAAGCCCACCCTAAAAGTGAAGAGGTAGCAGTGTTGTTGTTTGGTATTCTATATGGTAATCAAGACCAGAAAAAGCTACTTTCCATTTACTTTTTCTTGGGATGCTTTTTTTCACATATGGAAGTAATATGGACTGAAGGTAGTCTATAAAAAAAGGGTATCAAACCAAAGCAGTGTTTGAAAGTAACATTGAAAAACATAAAACACGTCAAAGAATATCCAGTGTTGACTAAAGCCTGTAGGGTCCTTTTGATTCAGAAAAACATCGAAAAACTTTTAACAACTGAATACTGACGAGAAGTGCTTCTCTTGAGACAGAAACTTTGGTCTCCTGTCCTTAACAATAGTGAGATTTTTTTAAAGCCTGCTCTCTTTTCAAAGGGAGAAGCACAGACATGTAAAATATTTTTAATGGAAGGATGGGGCATTAAAAAGGTACAGGTGTATATAGTGTATGGTATTTGCAAGATTGAACAATATTTCAAGCTAAAATGCTATTTAAATATATTGGTAGTCAGGTAACTCATTACAGCCCTCCTCACACATTCACACTCCCCCTACGTACACACACACGCACGCACGCACAGAGAAAAAAACCCTGATAAACATGGATTGTTAAAACCATAAATTGTGGTTATTCACTCCTGCAACGCTAATTACAGTATTATAGCTCAAAATGTGTCACTACAACAACAAACTATTTCTCACATCGCTAAAAAAAAACACGCTGATGTGAAGGTGAACACTGAACAACTAGACATATCTGAGAATAGTCTCGTGTGATTAGATAATTATTCATTATTTTGTTAATGGAGGCGGATCGTTTCATTCATTCAGGATGATGGAGACTTGAAATTTGCAGTTTAGTAACAAGTTGTTACATTTTAATGCCGTTGTGGTCGCCCATTATAAATCGGTGGCCAGTGATAGTTGAGACAACTCAATGTGCACTTTACTTTGGACCTTTAAACAATGCCTCTGCAAATTCCACCATACTAAAAAAGCAACTTTAGACATGACTAAAGTCAGACGGTGGTGTTCCCCAAGGACAAACAAGCAGGCAGCCTGTTGAATGTAAGGTGTAACCAATCAGAAAGAGAGGTAATTTT
>NC_046363.1:19774437-19791937 GCF_011125445.2 Fundulus heteroclitus | reverse complement strand
ATAATTATTCTGTTATTTTCTCAGAGGTTTGCTAGAGAACATTAGTGAACAAACTTCATGGAGACCAAGGAACACCGCAGCAAAAAGTTTTATTGTATCATTTTATCTTTATATTGATGCTTTTATGGTGGTTAACTTTATTTGATGCCTCTGAACGGCACTTAATAATAAACTTTACATTACCTTAGTTACCTACTGACTGACTGACTTGGTTTATTTGGGGGGAACACTACAAACGTGGAAGAACTTGAGCTGGTCAGATAATACTTTGACCTTATTGGCTTCAATGCAAAGCAATATTTGTGGCATAAGACACTGGACATCACACTGAACACATCATCCCACTGTAAAGCTTGCCGGCTATGGAGACACTTGCACTGAGTGGATATTGGGAATCTGTTTAGAGTTCATTGAAAGATGAATCCCTGCAAACTGGATTTGAAACTACAGCAGAGGTTTGCCTTCCAGCAGGACAAAAACCCTAAAAGATACAGCCAGAGCTACACTGGAATGGTTTAGATTAAACTTGTTAAATTTGTTTGTTAGACGTGTTCATGTCCAGACATTCAGTAAATACAGCTGATAGACTGTTACAAGCTTTAACAGAGCTTCCTGTAGATGCTCTCCATTCAGTCTATCTGAGCTGAACTAAATTGGAGAACAGAATTGGCAACTTTTTTTAACGTCCATATGTGGGAAAACTTTAGGACGTATAAGACTGGCTGTTGATTCAGGGTGCTGAAAACAAATGCATACAGTGGTTTTCTAACTTTTATTTTAAGTCATTGTATCACATAAAAAGCAGAAAAAAATACATTAATGCTAGCTGCCGTGCCACAACATGTGAAGCGGTTTAAGGAGTGCAAATACGTTTTCAAGGGGCTGCAATTTGTTACTCACTTTTCGTCTCACGGTACATCTGAGCATTGCATGTCATTCATATATCTCACTTAGAAGAAATCAAATCCACTCATCTTGATGGATGGCGATAAAACATGTGCTGCACTTATCAAATGTGCCTTCACTGTTATGAAAGCTCTTTAATTGTGCTTTTACTCGGAAGCTTCACTTTCAGGGCGGTTTACTGTATTCACTGCAGGTGACGACGAGCTGATAAATTGCTGCTGAGTGCTTTGAGTGTCAGGCTTATGGATTTCTGAGGCGCCCCGGAGCCACCGCTGAGGAGAACGACAAAGAAGCCCCGGCGCCGTCCTTACAACGCCATCTTTTCTCAGCGCCGTGGGGCCAGTGGGCACCAGAGGGGCGGGAGGCGGGCGGGCGGGGGGGGTTTGACCAGGCAGGCTTAAATGAATGCAGGTATTTCTTGTGTGGAGCGGTAACATGACACCAGCGCAAATAAGGAGTGTATTCGGAGGTGATTGCCGTCTAGCAAAACACAATCTGTGTACGCTTGATTTATGGCACACCAGCCTCAACCTGCTCCATGCTCGTTCCACGGTGATCTGGACGCGTGTATGACATGCTCATTTTGTCGAACGGTACGGTGGGCGCGCTCTTTGACCACGCCGCTAACAGTGATGCATAGCTTTTTGGCGAGGGGTTTATTCTACGGTGGCTGAATGGAGTCTAAATTAATCGGGGCCACCTGGTCATCTAGTTTGTCTGTTAGCAATAGAGCCTGACCACATGGTTGATTACACCTCTGACCAACCCGAGGAGCCCGAGGGAAGACGTTGTTCTCAGTGTGAGCTGCGTAAACACTCTGTCACGGAGCTTATTCTGCAACAGGAGGCTGCTGAACGCACACGGATGCTGCAGACAAGCAGCTCCCAGAAATTCTGCAAATCTTTGGTGCTTACGTGTGTCTGGCTGGAATAAGATGAACATTATTTCATCAAGCATGTCAAACTGCTTCTTTAATCAGAATTGATACTTTCTCAGTTCGAAAGTCCATTGTTTCCTGGGCAAAATGTGATCTTCAAGCGTCAAGTCCGGCCGGCCGCTCTGATATCAACAACGTCACGTCTACATTCCTACATGCATTGAGCTGTGGCCATGTGATTGGTCGATCCACTGTTTGGGTTAAACAATCAAACAGGTGTACCTGTGAGTGTAATGTTTCTGTTTTACACCAACCAAAACAGCACGAGCGCTGTTTAAATGACCTTCTAACAGCATTCCAATGCCTTTCCTATATATTTTGCAATACGACAGCCATTTCTTTTCCCCCCATTGCCACGTCTCTCTTGCCCGGAGGACAATTGAAAAGGTCACCTCTCTCCTTCTGAGGAGGACAACAACACTTGCTGACGTGGCCTTATCTTTCTCGAATGCTTAAAGGCACTGGCTACTCTGACAATAGCCCTCGTTTTCTTGCCTGAACACCGGTCCTCGACTGCCTCTGTGCACTCTTCATTTCTGCTCCGTACTCAGTGTTCTGTCCCCAGAGGTGGGGGATAATGGAGAAAACCAGTTTCAGCTCTTGCTTCAAATGAGAGGATAATATAAAGTTAACAGCAAAAAAACAACAGTGCTGCTGACACTATAGACAAACTAAAAGCATTTGGAAAAGGTTAACAGCCCCCCCTGCACCCCCCCTCCACCCCCAACTCCCTCCTCCCCAGGCAACTCGCAGCCTATTTCAGTACTTTCATTTTTGTCACCTTTTACCTTAATTTAGCACTTTAAATTAGAGCCGTGGAGAAAAGAGAACGCATAAAAGGAGGACACGGGATATGGATGACTAATATTCCTTCGAAGCTGCCTAAACAGGATAGACTGCAGGAAGATGAAAAATGATGGGCTGATTAAGTGAGTACTGTTCCTTTATTAACATTTCGAAATGAGCGAATTGTCATTAGAGGTTGATCTTTGGTCAGTGAAAAATACCACATCCGATACGGGGGGGGTTGATATGCGGGGGGCGGGATGTCTTAAAGAACTGAAAATGTCAATACCCTGCTCTAGTTTGAATGTTGTGTGGGAGACGGAGACTCCTTGATGGATGGCGGCGGCGATAATGAAAAATGATTTGAATGGGAGAGACTGAGTGTGACAGAGGTCGAGCTGTGAATGATGGAATGAGAGGAGGGGGGGTGAAAATGAGATTAGGTTTTGTTCTGCAGGTGGTTTGTCAGCCTTGGGAGAGGAATAAGCGCCGGCCCTTCGGCGGCCTCACCCGGCGCAGGTGGGCTGTGTTTTAAGGAGGAGGGAGAGATTCGTGCTCTGTGAACTTTCCTGCTCGTAGTGGTCTAACGTCGCACAGAGCGACGGAAGATCCTCTGCAATAACACTCATTTATAATGCTCATATAAAAGAAAATGTTCCATTTAAATGGTTTCCTGGTTGTCTAATAACCGGATTTGATGAATTAAATTTCTAAAGGCTTGTGTGTCTTTTTCCCACACCCACAAACAGATAGTGTCTCATAGTTGAGCAGCTGTAACCAGACATGGCAAGTCTATCTACCAGCGGAGTTTCGCTCCCATTAGAGCTGCTTTAAGTGTGAAAGCAAACATTTTCAGTCTTTTCACCCTCAAGACAAGGCACTTTTGATCCTTAATTTGCAGCGGCATCCAAGGATTAGGTTCAAAGGAGCTCATCATTAAAATTAGTTTTTTGTCTGTTGAAGGAACTTAGCATCAGACAGCAGTCTCTGACCCCAGTTAATTGGCAGTTTGAAAATAAAGACTTTAAATCATATTTGACTTTTTATGGTATGATGTTTTTTTTTTTATTTCACAGCTGAAATAAAGAGAAAGAACAAACATTTTCACGGTTCCTATTTAGTCTGAAAAGGTCTGGAAAAGTTTGACTTTCATTTAAGCAGCTCTGGGTATGTAAATTCTTTATGTATTTGATTAAGTCAACATAAATTTCTTAGAACCCATTTTATATGACAAACGTAGGGCCAAAACACCCTGGATGTGATTTTTCATCTGAGCTGGTCTGACAGAAAATCATGTGTTTTTATGATGTCCGTTGCAATTATAATAGGTTCAAGTAAATGGGACTGCACAGACCACTTGCGATTCACCACAACTGCGCCTCCCATTGTCCAACCGAGACAGTCGGAGAATATTAATATTAATATACAGATACTGTTGTAATTAATGCTGGCAGTGGGATGTTTAGGGGCCTTGTTTTTCAAGTCTTACATTTTGTTAGAAGCATTTTACGCACTTTTCTAAAAATAGCTGTCTCTTTTTCTGCCCTCAGGGGACTATTTTTATCAGACCTATGCAGCAGTTTGATGGGAAAGTCATAAGTCAGACAGGAAGTGAAACACGGAGGCAAAGTAAAATAAATCCGCTTTGGGGAAAAAGTTCTGTTTTTTGCTATTTTTTTCCCAGTGTACTTGCCCATGACAGGAGAACAAAAGTATTGAGAAAAAAAGTGAAATGCAGATCTTCTTTGAGCTTGATCGTCAAGCAAGTATGAAAGCAATTATGTGTTGAGTTTGTTTTAAAGCTAAATATTATAGAAACTGATCTGAGGCGCCATGGAAGAGAGAGGACAGGCAACAGAAGACAGGACAATAACGACTAAAAGAAACAAGAGTTGAGCAAAAGTTGATTCTAGGTATGACAAGAAGACCTTTACTGTGAGCATCTCAGAGACATTGGAGCGGGCCTGGCCATTTAAAGCTTTCATCCATCAGGACAATGCACAGAAAGACATTAAACTAACAGTGTTAAGATGCACTGCATCAGAATCTAGCTTTTCTCAGTAGGGAAAAATATAGAAAAACAAAATGGACAATAGACATTTTTTTATTCCATCTGTCCATCCTTTCATGTCTGTAGTCTGTAGTCTGTAGTTCTTGCAGGTTTCATGCTCAAACGTTGATCTTGACATAAATATCTGCTTTAAACTTATAGTGAACTGTGAACTCTGCTAATTTGAGTCTTGAAAAGTCTGTGATTTGGCCATGAAAAAAATGATGCATTCATTACATAATAAATCTGAGTCAAAATGTAAAATAATTGCTTTCAAGTGATTATATAATCACGGTGTTGAAGGAGATGACATATTTAACGAACTCTTGAAGCTATATTTGGCTTAATTAACCGGCAGCTTGTGCAAAACATATTAGCTCAAAAGGGTAAGTCTTAAAAGTTCAACCTCCAAATTACTTGTTGCCTGCCAGTAATGGTAGTAATTCTACATTTCTGCACAACGACTCCCAGCATTCATAACTTATCATTGTTCTAGTTCTGAGCTTCAAATCTGCCTTTGTTATCTTTGCAAAATGTGTTGATTCGAGGAGGAGGAAGAGGAGGAGGAGGATGGAAAACTTGACAGATGAGTTAACAATAACCTCTAACAGTGCCAGGGCTTGGCAAGTAATCAGTTATCTGTTCTGAAAAGAAATGAAAAGGACTGTGGAAATATATTTATATTTATTCAAGTTGCTCCATTAAAGCCTTCGAAGAGCTTAAAAATGTCTAATCTAACATTAATCTTATCATCCATCCATCCATCCATCCATCCATCCATCCATCCATCCATCCATCCATCCATCCATCCATCCATCCATCCATCCATCCATCCGGATCAGCCAGCCCGCCAGCACTTTGAATCGTCTTGTTACTGAAAAGCGCTTTATAAATAAAATTGGTTGTTCCAGCATATAAAATGAATGCTGCTTACCAAAGGTGTTTATCGTCTATTCCTGTAAAAAATTAGTGTCTCACTGCTTTCATTTTTCACAATTGTAGTTATTCTAATTGTTACAGCAGCTTTCAGTATCATTGCAAACTGTCTCGGCTTCAGGAAGAGGATGATGACAAAGTTGACTGATGAAGTAACAATAATGCTGAAAGGTGCCAGCAGAAAGAATCAGTAATCTTTTCTTAAAGAAAAAACAGTTTAAAACATTTGATTTAGTACAAGTCATGATAATTTGTGAAGTTTCTTTATTAAAGCACTTTAGGAGCACAAAAGCTGTGAAAGAGAGCACACTGGACATCTACATTTGAACCGAGATGGTGACATTTTATTAAAGAGAAGGACATCCATAATGCCGTACCGCTGGGCGTTCAGAAGAAAGCACAAGCTGCTTTTTTTTTGTTTTTCAGTGTAAGGTCAGCCTCTGACTCCCAGTAGGAACACTGTTATTGTGTGTCATTGCTGTAAGTTGATTAAGTCTGTGTGATGTCCTATTATTGCTTTGTCCCCATATGAGATCTTCCATTAAGAAAGAAACATGTCTAGTCTCTCCACGGGTTCCCTTTTATCAGAGTCTCCTTCGATGTTGCTTACATGCCTCCGAGCTGCGTCCAATTATCCATAAGGTCAGTCCGACAAAAATGGAGCGAAGCATAAAAAAAAAAAAGCTAACAGTCATTTAAGCGGGAACTTTATTTTTCCTCCACTTTCTGCGGTGATGGGTACAAACACATTAACAGCTGCTGTTAATGAATCTCTCCAAGTGTACTGAAAGCTCTTATTGCTCTGTGAACAATTTCGCAGCATAACGAGGTAATTTTACATTTGTGAGACAGAGTGAGACCAAACATAAACGGAAATGACAACACTAATGTGCCTTTCAGGCTCGCAGCCAGAGCTCCATTCACTCCCCTGTTCAGCCTTTTGTTTATTTATTATATATTTGTGCAGAAGGATATTTTGGACAGCAGCGAATAAACAACCAGTTGTGAGGAGCGGGGGGGGGGGTCATCGGACCCTTGGAGATTGAGTCTGAAATCCCAGGCGACCTCCACGGAGAGTGCATGGGGAAGGCACGCGCTGCAAAGATGAGCATCGAGGCTGATGCACAGAGAGCCGGCTGGGGCTCAGACCCACCGTAATGGAATAACAGGCAGCAACAAGAGCGCTTCTTAAACCCTAACACAGCTATTGATCCCATTATATTCAGGCCTTTGGTCTTTCTTGTTTTGTTTTTTTTGTGTATTTGAGATTACTTGAACCCTGGCCCTGGATGTCAGAGGACCCAAGCTGTGCTGCGTAGCTGTTACTGTACGCGGGAGAAGCTTGTCGGGGGGAAAAAATAAAGAAACGAACACTTCTGCTTCTTTTAAAGCGAAAGCTCAGATGGTAGATTCTGTCATAAAAAATTTCCAACGTGGAGCTCGCAGAGTTGGCATTGAGGCTTTAGGGTTCTTGTCTTCCCATCATCCAGTTGTCGCTACAGCTCTACCGCTGAGGGTAAACATTGACCAGAGGGTCTACCTTTATTTTGAAGGACGACCACATGTTCCAGAGCATAGAGCCAGTACGGCAACTTTTATAAGAACACTCAAACTTGCCCAAACAGTGGATTTGATTAAAAGCAACTGATTGTAACGTACCGCCTTGATTTCTTCAGAACCCGTAAAGGTGTTCTGTGCTTTACACAGTGCTCCAACAATGTGACTGAACCTTTAATAAAAAAAAAAGATAATGATAGTTGTGATGATCAAGCATAATGGCTCTCTTCAGCCCTGTCTTTGCTTTCAGCAACAGCCTGTCTAGATCTTTAAAGGTCTGCTGCAGCTGAGCGGTGGGTGTGGCTGAGGCAGTAAAGGCAGCTTCTGCCGAGTCTGTCACCTTTTCTCTCTGGGCTGTCAGCTTTCAACATGAGAAAAACATTTCTGTCTTTAATTCTTTAGGACCTACCTACCTACCTACCTACCTACCTACCTACCTACCTACCTACCTACCTAGTGTATACTACTCACCTACATAAGGATTGCTTTGAATACCTTTGCATTTCTGCAGAAGAGAGTTTTTCATTAAGAAAATAGTGATGAGAAATATATTTTATACTGTATTTATGATTTTATATTTTCCATTAGCTTTCTTTATGTTGTTAGCATCGTTTTCTATATTCACTTTGAGTTTTGATACCACTGTGACTACATCCACACTGAAGAGTTTAGTACTTGCATAATGGTGCGTTCAATGATCTGAGAATGTCAGATTTTTGAGCTTCCGAAAAAGCCAATCAACACTAAGGCCCAAGTAAGCTGAACCAGGTGCCATATCTAGTTACCAACAGTAACCGTTTCCTGGTGCATTTTTTTTTTATCTACCATCATTCTATCACTGATCTTACTCTATTTGTTATTAAGGTATGCCTGACTGGTAACGCACTGTAATAAGTCATGTTCACGTGTTATTTATGTGTGGTTAAGGTCTCGTATGCATTGTTTTATTATGTCCTGTAACATAAAACCTTAAAACTGAGAGGTATGCTTATATTTCACTATAATATACAACCTTCAAAAGTTACAACTAGAGCACTTTTTATGCTAACAGCTTTGCACAATTTTTTTTTTTTTTTGCCCTTTGCTTATTTGTTGACTCCACCTAACCTAATGCATCAGAGTTGCACAACTCCACCTTCTACTTATCACCTTCATCTGCTGTGGCCTGCCGCAGATAGTGTCACCTACAAACTGTGACCAGGTTGTTGTCCAGCAGCTCTCCATATGAATTATGATGCACTGGACCGGTCCTAATCTTGTTATGGAGGTTCTTTTGCCCTTGGCTGGAACATCAATGGATAGATGGAACTTTATCAGATTTTATGGTGCTTTGGTGTGTAATTCATGAAAGGTGCTGTACCGTGCTTGTGGGTATGGAGTTGGGGGATGTGAGGAAGGCATATGTATGCAGGAACTACACAGTGCAGTTTGATCTGATTTTTTCACCTGGTTAATAAAAAAAATAAAACATGAAAGAAAAAAAAAACTGTGCAAAAGAGAATAAAACCAACCAGAAAAGTGAAGATGATTAAATGAATACTCCATGTTGTGACATTTAAAAGAGAACCCGATAAAAGCATGTCATCACAATAACTTTACTTTTAGAAAAAATTGTCCTGGTTTCATCTTTTTTGGGTCTGGGTCGCTGAATAGTTTACCAGGATAGTTCTAGGATTGTTGACATCAAGGCATCTTGACCAAACTCACAAATTATCTCAGTTGGCTGAGTTTAGGATCCGCAGAGGAGCTACATTTTTGTGACCTCAGTTCTACAGACAAGGCTTTTTTTTTTTTTTTTACTTTGTGATAACCATGAGTAACATCACAATGGCTCTAAACAAAAAGCCAAAAAAAAGAACCTACTAAAATGATTTCACACATTTTGACTTTACAGTTAAATAATGTTATCTATGACACTATTTCAAACCTCCCTACCAATATTGTACGCCAATCATCTACATAAGGAGCACTTTGGATGCAAGCCCATGTGTGCAGAAGAGTGTTTTATTTAATAAAATGTATATTTTCAATTAGCATTGTTAGCGTGGTTAGTGCCATTTTTGTATATTTGCTACAGAATGTCTTACTTTACCTCTGATATTTAACTGTCAACATTTCTAAAGCCTGCGTTTTGCATAGCCAACAGATGTTGAAATCTCAAAAGAATAAAACAGAGCAACTTTCAGCCTTCCTGCTATCTGCTGAAGTCGGCTCCGTGTATATTTTCATCCTTTGCCAGTTTGACAATATGTCCCCAAGACGGATAAAAATTGACATTGTGTGGCAGAAAGCTCCCTTTCACATCTAAAAAAAAACAAAAAAAAAAACGAAGGATGGAAATGACCAAAACTGTAAAAATACAAGAATTGTATAATGTGCCTGTGTCCAATATTATATTTCTTACAGCATTGTTCCAACTCTAAATTAATCTAAACATCTCACTGATCCTGAAAATAATTATCTTTGACTGCTCTTTTCTCAATCATACCTTTCACACAGAAGGATGCTGTGGTTAAGTCTATTCCACAGAGCATAGGTACAGAACTTTTACTGATAGGAAAAATATTTAGTTTTTGAGTTTCTGAATGCCAATTTACCAATCAGGTCCAGTCAAGTTACAGTTATATTTAGATTTTTATACACAGATTTAAACAAACACATACAATGAAAATCTCCTGCTTTCTAATTTTCTGTGCCTACACTGACTTATAAACCAGCTGATATTAGTTGGGCCCCTTGATGGGTTGGCGACCTGTCCAGGGTGCACACTGCCTCTTGCCCAGTGTTCGCTGGAAAAACCAGTCCCCCAGCAATCCTGCATGGATAAGCAGGATGGATGGATGGATGGATGTTAGTTGGTTGAGTTTTTTGGACCGTGTGCTCCAGTAGAACCTGCAATTGTCTGCTCAACAGACAAGAGGCTTAAATCTTACAAACACAGCTTTTAAACAGTGTTACCTTTATTACAGTGATACGTGGTGTTGTTTGCCGTATTATTCACGTCTGTGCTTTTCACGACATGAAATACCACACTGCCAAACCTGCAAATAGAAGCGAGGGAGGGAAAGTGATGCATTACCCTATGCTCTTTTCAGTAAAAAAAAAAAAACTTCAGCTACTCATTTGGAATCTCACTAAAAGGACTTTAAACAGTAGGAACATCAAGACTACATTTTTATTTAGCTCTTTCGGACATATAATATTTTAAAGACACGTATTCTTCAAAACCAATGTCTGTCACATGCCCGGTCTCTACTAAGCTCCTGCCTCTCGCTGAGGATTGCAACATGGACTGAATGGTCAGCTTGATCCTCATGGTCATGTGCTCTAGCCATAGTTTTGAACACATATGTGTTCAAGATACTTTGATTAACCCCCTTGAGACAGCAACTCAGTCCTAAACCAAAGAGGCCATATTGACGCCTTTTTCTAATGGACTTCACGGTGCAAATTTCTATGCCAGCTCCTTAACACTAGCCTGCAAGTAACTCAATGCTATTATGATGACATCTTCTTGGACAAAAAACTTGGACCTCTCCCCTTTAAATGATCAGACCTGCTCCAGCATCTTTCTTCCTGCTGAGTTGCTACGTAGACTGAATTATTAATCTTGATCATGTCGATCTTTGGTCCCTACATATGCTTGTGAACGAGGTCCAACTAACCCACTTGAGTCAGGAAGCCCCTCTTGAGAGAGCAGAAGAGCCTTGTTTTTAGCTCACAACCATGGACTCAGACTTTAAGGTGCAAAGTCCTATCTGAGCTGCTTCGCACACGTCTGCAAGTGCGTACTTGAAGACAAGCTTACAAAGAGAATAAAGATTGCTTGATAAAAATCCTTTGTGCCCCCCAGTGTTTTCTTTAGAAGACAAGGTTGATGCAGTGTTGCATTAAGAAGATAAGAACCGCATGGTTTCTACTGAGATTTTAGCTTTAAAAGAGAGTTCCCACCTGCCCGACAACGTTGCATTGATGTCCAATAGTGTATCTCAACCACTTTAAGCGAAACCCAGACATAATAATTATCTTTCTCCTGCAAAAGGTGACTGACGGCGATGTTAACTGTTAGATGCTATTTTTTGCTCTGTTTGGACCACAACCACCGCTGCAGCTCCAGTCATCTGCTACCGTGACTTAAGCTCAACTTTGTTTCTAGTTGGACTTGTTGTGCATCTACATTCAGGTAGTCCTACTGCACACCAGGCAGAACTTCACCTCCAAAGATCCTGGCGGCGTTCACCTTTGACAATTTTATCTGCAACAAGTGATTTTCTATGAGAACACTGACAAATTATCGGTTCAGAATGATGATCAGAGTCTGAATTGCTGCCACTTTGTCTCTGACATTGTTGTATACAAAATAAGGAAACTGAATAGATCACATACTTTACTGAAACAGAGGAAATTACTTTTTATTACTATAGAAAAAAGTGTCAAAGTTCCACCGCTAAAGACAACAATGTATTGCTAATAAAATCAAAGACAGTGAACTCTGCAATATGAATATGCAAACAATAACCTTCTTGTTTTCACCACTAAAAGTCCCTCCTCTCCAAATTGTTTTTATCGAACCATTCACCAGTTTACAAAAATTCAAGGCAAAACTATTTTAACTGCCCCTCATTTAGTCATTTATCTGTGAAACACACTCCTCCTGTGCTGGATTGTCTTCATAATTGATCCCCTGACACTGAAAAGTTGCTTCTTATATTTCCATTTTATCAGCAGTTTCTGCTTGTCTCAAGGTGTCTGTTAGTGGCAAGAAGCTGAATGATTTTTTTCACTCATCTCTTGTCATAAGTGCCCTTTTACAGGGCTCTGCAAACATGTTGCACTTCTATAGGTACCCTAGAGAAAATCGAGCAGAATATTAACAAAGTGCCTATGCTTAAAGGCTTTTCTTCCCATCATCGCCAGCAGAAATGTGTGGATGTGAAATTAGCCTGTTAATGTGGATAAAGGCTCTCTAGGCCCCAGTAATCATGCTCAGATTAAAATTGTGTTTGTTGTATAAAGATTTCTTATCTGTTGTGTAACTGCCTATTGTTTGATCGTGCATATTGTTTCTGGTAAAAAGGTAATTGCAAAAAGAGAAAACTTACACAAAGAAGTTTACCTAAATGTTGTATTGCAAAAGTATTTAGCTCCCTTTAGGGTTTTCATTTTTTATCTTTTTTATTTATTTTTTCACATTTTGGACATTACAAAAACAGATTTCCAACAATTTTTGTGGATTTTATCTGATGAAACCGACCCGAAGCAGTGCAGAATTGTCAAGTGGAAAGAAAAAAATACAAATGCAAGTGGGAGAGGCAGCAGTATTCTGTAATTTGTTATTTCTGTAATTTCAGTGTTTTGGGATCTGTCTTTAACAGTTTTGCCTATTTGAGACTATAATATTATCCCTGCACGTTTGTGCAGAATAGCGGAAAACAATTTTACAGTTGCTCTGGTGGGATGTTTAGGGTTGTTGTTCTGCTACAGGTTTTCTTCTAGCAACAAAAGCATCCCCACACCATGATGCTCCCCCCCCCCCCCATGTTTTACCACAGGAATGGTGATTTCAGAGTTATGTGCCATGTTTGGTGTTTTTTTTTCTTCTTCTCACATAAAGTTTTGAATTTGGGCAACAACAAAAAAAAAGAACATTCTGATCTCACCTGACCAGAGAACCTTTTTCCACAATCTCTCTCCGAAATGGCAAGTTGCAACATGCAAATGATGCCAGATGATCTTTGGACTGCATGCAATGACTGGATGTTTAGTGTACAGGTTCTCCCACCTGAGATGTGGATCTCTGCAGCTCATCTGGTTATCATATGCTGCAGTCTTTCTATTCAATAGTGCTTCATGAGATGTTTAAAATCTGGGATTTTGTTTTACAGCCTAAATGTGCACTAAACCTCTCCACAGCTTTGTCCTTAACCCGTCGTGTCGTTTTTTACTCGGTCTTCACGATGCTGTTTGCTCACTGATCCTGTCTAACAAACATCTGAGGCCTTCACAGAACAGACTTGTTTTTACTGAGATTAAACTAAACACGGCAGTGTATATATAGGAAAATAAAGTTGAATGTTAGAACATTGAAAAGGAAGAAAATAGTCTCTTTTGTCTGTTGACCTTAAGGTGCACCAGATAGCAACATGATAGAAAACACAAACAAGTGGAAGAAAGAACGTATAACGTATTTCCAAATGATTATCACATTTTGAAAAAAAGAAGAAAAAAAAACATCTCCCTTTAGCAAAAAAAAAAAAAAAAAAAAAAGAAAAAAAGTTCATGGCATTGCTTTTTTTAATGAAAACGTGTCTGGATTATTATTTTTTTGCTGATGTTGTTGTTCATATTGATCCGTGAAGGAAGGAATATCTACTGGTACAGCATCTTGATTTAATTCTAGCATGTTCGCACCCCGCACAGAGGTGCAGACTGCACACCTTAAGTACATTAAAGTTATTAAAATCAATTCCATGTACTGTACATCCTTGACACTTCAGCAACTCTCCAGTTCAGTAAGCATTAGAAACTGATAGAAAAAATATAACTTTTCCTGTCAGTTGTGCCCTGAACAAGTTTACTATTGTCTTTATGCAGGTGCAGTACAGACACTATCCTCTGCTTGCTCCTCACTCATGCAGGAACTGCCTGTGCTTGTAGCATCCAATGTTATACCATATATTCTGCTCTTTAAATAATAACATTAGGAATCTATCTGATATTGGCCGGTACTTCCTCTGGCTCTCGGCTTGGGTTGCTCCTTGTCAACTGTACTTTTAAAACAGTTGCTTTGATTAGCTAACTTTCCATCCCAGCATTGCTTATACAAGAAAGTCTTATTTACACAAGAAATATTTCCAAAATGCCGATCTTGTTTTTACTGTATGCAAAGCAAAAGTGTTGGGGCTTTCTTTCAGCCAGCTGATCTGCAATGCGCAACAACAGCGTGATTCAAGCTGCTGGAGCAAAAATAAAAAAAAACCTTGGTCACTCTGAGACTTTTTCTGGAATCTCGTTAAATCATAAGAGTACTCCACTGAGTTTCTAGTATTTCCAAATAACCTTAGTAAACCTTGAAACCTCACCTGGCCAGCCAGATTGATATGTGTAGCACTCCACGTTTTGCACATTATCAATCTGGGACTGTTTCCATTGAATCTGTTCGGGGAAATGAGGGACATTGAGCAGAACTCTCCGAGCTGATTTAGCGAAGCGACACCTAGTGCCCGCCTACCAAAGTTTAGTTTTATCGTAGACATTATAAAGGTAGAGGCCCGATGGACTGACACAGCCTATTGGAGCTGACAATTCAGCTTACCCGCCATTTTGGATGGGTCTCTCAGTACAAATTAATACCCCAGTGAATTTATTTGTACTGAGGAAGCTGTTTACCAAACTAAAATTAACCATAACTCCTTGAATTTTTACCCGATTTTCACACGGTTTGGTTTCTTACAAACGGCATAAATGTGGTTATGATACAGGACGCCGTTACACTTAAAAAAAAACAGTTTTAATGCTCTTTAACAGACAGACATATGGCAAATTATTGTATAAATACGTGATTTGATAATGAAATGCTTTGTTTTATGCTCTTAAATAAAGGGACATGTGTTATTACAAATGAATACCATTGTTATTCATGTTCTTGCATGCTGTGCATGCACACAAGCATACACACAGTTTTTTAAAGGCCTGGAAAAGTAATCTTTAAAATTTCCAGGTCATTCCAGGTACTTACACTACCCTGCTTGCAAATAGGGCTAAAGCTTAAGACCCTTGAAAAATAGCTGTTTTGCACAGTTTCCTGCATGTGATGGTACTCTGTTCAGCCTTAGTTTGTGAAATACACAAAGTAAATTCAGCCCAAACTGGTGATCTCCACCACGTGATCTACCTTCAGTAGTTACAGGTCATGCATAGTGATATGGTTCATTCCTGGGAGAGAAACATTTCATAATGTTTATATAGAGAAGAAAGGCTTCAATTAAGATATCTCGAGCACCTTAGCCCTTTTCATGACCCTCTTCAAGCTCTCAAGTAGCCAGGAGAGGAGACAGGTTCTGAACAATCAAATTAGGGAGAATAAATTAAGAAGTACTCTGGTCAAGCGGAGGCACAAATCAGAAGATGTTGACAATAATTCTTTGAAGCAAATGTCACAGTTTAGCTTTGACTCTTCTCAAAGACTCAAATTAATCTTTTGTCATAGTCTGGGGTCAACGGTTGTGAATCTTAACCTCTTTATGAAGAACACGAAGCAGCAAATGATACAGATTGCCTTATTTGTGCTCAAAGAGATAAATGGTGTTCTTTGCGTGGCTGGGTCACGTTGGATTGCATTTCTTGTTCGTGCTGGAGAGTTCTGCACTCATTACTCACCGTACTTCTGTTACAATCCTTCACACAGAGTGTGTGAACACATTTAGAAGTTTAGTGAGAGCTCTTTTGTCTGGAAAGCTTCCCATTCTATCTGTGCCGACCGCGTGGGCTGCAAAAAAGGAAAATGAAAAATATTGAAGAAAAAAAAAAAAAAAAAGCGATTCTGATATGTCACCGTTCACATGCTGTTACATCTAAAGGGGAGGATAAATGTCTTCAGGACACCTGGCGCCAACGCTGCAACTGTCTGCTTCTCCCAGGCTCATTTCAGACTCGGAACGGAAAGACCTTCGAATACAAAGACAACAGACTTGATTATGTGAGTACACAGGAAGGTCTCCAAACATTGTCGTGCTAATCACGTTAGTGGGCACAGACTCGGGGCAGGACAGATGCTTGGCAAAGGGCAACAGGGTTATGTTGTCCTGATTAGCGAAGGTTTTGGGGGGGGGGCGTGGGGAGGGGAGCCCGTGAATCTTGTCTCCTACCTCGGCATCACCTTGCAGAGGTAAACCCGTCCGTCACGTCTTCTCCCTGCTCGGTCTGTCACTTCCTCCACATTTCTCACACGACGTCTGCGTTCAAGAGCCAGCGCCTTAGTCAGAACGGATTTTCGTTCCCTCGTTTTTGCAGCCCGCATTCATTTTCCTTTTTGTCAACTGCCCACACAGCCGTGAGTTGTCAGCTGATAGCTTCACATTTTCTCCTCACTAATATGTTACTTTAGGTGTTTTAGAACATATTTGTTTGTGACATTTTTCTTTGGTTTGCGAAAGGAAAAAAGAAAAAAAAGCTCAGGGAAGCTTATTTGCAGACCTCTTTCAGTTGAAGAACAGCTGAGCAAATATTTGCAACAAAATGAACCTCGCTAGTCAAACTGTTCATGTCTTTTCATATTATTAAAAGGCACGTATGAAATTCTTAAGGTGCCGTTGTAAGACCCCACAGATGATATGACCATCTGTCCATAAGTTTTTCTCCTGCTGGAGAAAACTTTGTCGTTACTGATAACACTAAAGCCAAAGCCTTTTTTTTTTTTTTTTTGCCTGCATTCATTTTTCATTTTAACATAATTCAACCCTGCAGGTATTTCACTGACTTTAACTGTTTCAAGTCATGTTCCATCGCAGCAGCTTGGGAAGTATTTTCATTTTTTCACTTTGCAGGGTAGTTCATGCTCAGAGAATACAGTAATTTGGGATAAAGATAATTATGGGCCAAACTGCTGACTTTAAATGTATGAAAATTGCACTGCTTTGCAAAACCATTAGTAAAACCACAAACCTTAATGCTTTTGATATTATTTAATGTAATAGACAAAGTAGTGTGCGAATATAAAGTATAACGAAAAAGATACATCGCCCCTTTACTTTGGTTTCCCTAAATAACATCCAGTGTAACTAACTGCCTGTTGAGGTTTACCAGTTAGTAAATATATTCTTTTACGACTAATTCAATGTCAGCGTAATTACTTTTGTTCTGTGAAGGCCTCAGAGGTTAGTTAGAGCCATATAAAGACCTAGGATCATAGTCAGGAATAAAGTTCTGGAGACTTTTTAATGTATAGCGAGATCATAAAGTAATATCCCAGCTTTGAACATGTCAAAGAGCACTGTTCCATCCGTCATCTGAAAATGCCAACAATTCAGCAGCAAACCCAACAAACATTGATCAAAGTAGCAGCCAAACAGGTCATAGTAACTCTGGAGGGGCTGCAAGGAGCTGAAGCTCAGGTGGACGTATCTGTTGACAGAACTATTGCCTGTAAACACCCATAATCTGGCCTTTATGGAAACAAATCAAGTAGAAAGACACCAGGAGATGTCCTGTGTTCAGTTTGCCAGAAGCCTTGTGGTCAGATTAAACAAAAATACATATTTTTTGACGTTTAGGCGACAACACATATCTCTGAAAAACCATCCGCTTGGTAAAACATGATTGTGGCATTA
>NC_046363.1:19694282-19773938 GCF_011125445.2 Fundulus heteroclitus | reverse complement strand
AAGGCCATTGTCGGCGCTGTGCTAACTGAGTCTTTTGTGGTCAGTGCTGTAGTAAACGCCGGACCGAACACTTTATCCAGGAGAACAGTCCTTTGGTCCATCCTACATGCTCTCCTGAATTATATGTCACAAAAAAACTGTGAGGATAAATAGCTAGGAGCAAAACAGTCATCACTTCTAGAACATAGCTAGCCTGTTATGAAGCTTTCTGGAAACACTCACATACATAATCACAAACTTTTTAAAGCTCATTTTGAGTTATCAACTCCAAAGCTGGGGCTATTCACAACTGACTTCTTTTTTTAGACAGTTTATGTTCTGTTTTTCTTACTAATGCTCTAAAACTTTTGATTGGCTGATGAAAAGCCTTTTTGATGTCATATTTAATAAATTGCCCCGGTCTTGTTTGTCTTTTTTTTTTGTGTGTGCCTCCTGCTAGAATACACATATCTGTCTATGTTGCGTTTTATCTTAATGATCTGGTAGAAAAGTCCTTTTTCATTATACTTTTATTTTCCTTCATTTGTTGTAAATTTTACTAAGACAATTTGGTAGATCAACTGCTTCTCATCATGATAATTAAAGAATCAAAGAGTTACATTTTGCTTGTTCTTTCTACACTTAAGATAAAGAAAATAAGAATATTTTTTAAAAAAGAATCATGTTGGAGAAGAAAACTAAAAGAAACTAAATTGTGGCAATTTATTAAATTTGATTAAATCTAATACTTAACCTGTTATTATAAGGAAATGTGAAGGTGTCCTTTTTTCTCCCTGGTCTATGTCTTTATTACATCAGTAAATCAGACTACCCTAAAATGGCCTCTTTATGCATCTAAAAAAACTAAACAAAGAAAATCCTGTTTATTGGATTTGTTTTTAATTTTACACCAATGTTGTGTGTATGTTAAATTGGTCCCCTCTCTTTGTGCCTCCTCAGATAAGGCCCCACATTTCTCCAGGCTGGGCGATGAGGAGGTCAATGCTGGCCAGAACGCCACTTTCC
Source organism: Fundulus heteroclitus (assembly GCF_011125445.2). NCBI lineage: Eukaryota > Metazoa > Chordata > Actinopteri > Cyprinodontiformes > Fundulidae > Fundulus > Fundulus heteroclitus. The sequence goes on along the minus strand of NC_046363.1, from coordinate 19,772,933 downwards.
AGTGTGTTGCTGCTGGGAGAGCCTCTGAGGCGGAGAAGTTCCTGCTGGAGGTTAGTTTGTTGCACTATTGATGTTGACTAAATCAATGGATAAAAGCAAACCCCCCCCCCCCCCTCACCCCCCCAGATTTTACTTCCTGTTATACTGACAGAGGACAACGTTGGGTTAGTTATATTGTTTTCTGACTTTCAGCCGAGCTAAGAGCAGTCAGATAACAACTTCATGATTATAGATGTATAGAGTCCTTAAACATTTACTGTATGCTTGATATGCACATACGTTTGTTTGGTCGTAGTAAAAAGTGAAAAGTCTCTCACTAAAAATGTTTGAAAATAATCCTTGGCTTGGTCACAGACTGTACCGTTCAGGAGACGGACAACCGACCACAGAATTAAGGGCTGAATGGATCAAGGTTATCTAAAGGGAACATTATGAGCCGGGCTGTTACTTTAGGGGTTGCAGCAATATTGTTGTTTATTTTTTTTTATAAAATCAGGCCTCATGCTCATGTGTTAGCACATGGAAGAAGTTTTTGGAGTAGTCAAACTTTCTTTTTGTTTAGATCCTAGATCTTTACTGTTCCAGATAAATGTCGGGTTTTATGACGGGCTGGCTGGACCGAAGTGGAAGCAGGAGCCATCATCTGTCGTGATGATATTAAAATGTAATGAAAATCAAGTAACTTACAATGACGACAAACAGGGAACCGAAGTAGCGTAACGGAAGATCTGACAACAAAGGAGAGGAACAGGGACAGTTTAAATAGAGGAGGAGGGAATCGGGAAGACAGGTGAAAGTAATCAACTAGACAAGCGACGGGTGAAAGGCATGAAAGGGGAGAGCTGAAGGAAAATGACGAGGCAGGGAGGGAGAGAGGAAGTCTAACAGAAACAGGATACTGAAAGAACTAGCAGTAATCCCCTAACTAAATCCCTACAGACTAAAAGGGGAGAATGAGGGAGAGACGGAAATCTAACAAGAAACAGAGACGACTAACCTTTAATTACATCTGCAAATAAATGGTAAAATTAAAGGAGAAATAACTAAAAAAGATAGCATCCAAAAATAACAACAAAACCAAAACTCCCAAGCATCATGATGATAATGTAAAGAAAATCAAGTAAATAACAGCTTTGTTTGTACATTTTGAATGTAATCCAACATTAACCTAACTTGCAGGTGAGCTAAGGCTAATTTAACCAGAAAAGCTCACAGTCGACTCACTTTTATAAGGAAAGAGTCTTAGTTGCAACCTTCCAGACAGCAACATTTAACCCCCCCCACACCCCCCATCTGCTGGTCCCTCAAGGCGCATCAGCTTTCAGTACCTCGTCTGGATACTGTGAGATTTAAAGAATTAAGCAGTTGTGTCAAGCAGAAGAGTTTACGTACCACCGCCACTTGTTCACAAGGGATGGTGGGGTGGACTGGTAGAAGAATAGATGGATTTGGGCATCATCTGCAGTAATAAGGGCACTGCTCAGATCTGTCAAGGGAAAAGCATAGCCTCTTGATTTACCAGTCTGTGTATGTTCTGACGGACCCTCGCCTATTGTCTCAAGCGATGGGTCTTGACCAAATGACTGAGATCTTGAAGACAAGATATTAGCTTTCTCTACAAGGCTGCCGAACTAGAAATGGGAAGGAGGAGCTTTGCCATCCAGGGGAGATAAGAGTAGAACCATTCCTCTCCACTGAAAGAGTAGATTGAAGTGGTTAAGGCTTCTGATCCGGATAATTGAGAAGTTATTCTGGGGTCCGCATATCTCATGTCTCGCGATCCCCCAGAACGAACTGTGGCGTGTCGTAGGAAAGAGGGATGTCTTTTTGGTTTTTTTTTATTCTGGTCCTGCTACTTCTGCAAATGGAAGAAAGTAGCTCCTCTGAAAAGACTCCCGGGCATTTAGTTGAATCTCTCTGATGACCGTTGACCCTACTTTGTGCAAGTCTTTTCCACCTAAAAAACTCCCAAACATTCTTAATGTAGTGATTAACTACATAACTTTAACTTACCTTTGAACTGTTATATGTATTTAGAAAGTTATCCAGAAGGAACTGGTTGCTTCATGCTGCTAGTCCTGGCAAGGTGATTTCACTTCATAAATAAACAACTTATTTTATTTTTATTTTATTTCTAAGGCTTGTTAACCTCTAAAGAACTGCATTGTATCAGGATTGATTTAAACTGAGTAAGGAATGAAGCTAATGGACAACATAGACACAACAGACCAGAAAACTAAGATTTAAATAAGAGCAGAAAAGGAGGCATGTATCGTGTCCGTGGATGTCTTTTATTCCAGCTGTGTCTAGATTTCAGTAGAACCACATTACAAATCCCACTCACCTGCGGAGGGGATCTGCACACGTTTGGTGTTCACCAAGGTCGAAATGACAGCATTCGTTATTTCTAACCTGATATGCACTAAAAAAAGCTTGATCCCCAGGTTTTAGTTTAATTAAATAGAATCTTTCAACAGGTTGTGATAATGTTCCTCAGGCAGGCAGTGGACATAAAAAAATGTGCTTTGGGACTATTATAAACCATTTTTACACATATACACCAAGACAAAGTGCTGACAGTTTATTCTGGACTTTTTTTCACAGCTCCCATTACCACACAGCTCACCGTGGGAGATTTTCCTCTGGATAAGTTCATTCTCATTGTTAGGCTTTAATTTATAGATTCCTGTTTGTATCGACCCTTTCTAGCTGCTATCTCAACCCTGGCCTTTCAGGGAACCTATAAATAAGGTGTCGACATCTGCCGTAATAAAAACCTCTAAACATAAGCTGTAAAAAATGAAACAAAGCCCAACGTAATGGACCGAATCCCACAAAGATCCCAGTGAAATCCCTGTGAATCAGAGGATTTATTCCACCCAGACGTGATGGATGAAAATATCAATGTATAGCAGTGAGGGACCTCTATAACTTTCCAACGGGGCTGCAAGTGCAGCCATGAAGGCATTTCTGGGTCCCTGAAGTACTGCTCGGACTTCTGTAACTCTACGACCTCAAGATGAAGCCAACAACTAATTTAATAATCAGTTTTTATCCTCAGACAGTTGCTCTGGATTCTCTCAGAGGTCTTTCTATAACTCGTTTCTATGTTTCACGTCTTCTTAGTTGTTGTTTATCTGCTCCATGTTGTTCGTTCAACAACAAAACTTTAAGCCTTTAACAAGTTTCCTTTCAGGATCGTCTTGTATTTAACCCCATCCACCTCCCCATCAACAGCGACCAGCTTCTCTGTCCCTGCTGAAGAAAAGCCTTCCCACAGCACGCTGCTGCCACTGCCATGTTTTAACTGTGGGGGTGATTTGATCAGAATCACATGTTGTGCACGCAGGCCAAGATATTTCTTTCACAAGTTTCCTGTGTCTCCTACAGCTTGTGGCAAACTACAATCATGACTTTTTGATGCCTTTTCCTTTATACAGTCTTTCCAGTCTTCCATGGACAGATGTGTAGAGCTCATAGCTAATAGTTCTCCTGACCTGACCTAATAAATGTTCTGTCTCCCATTTGAGTTGTGGATCTCTGCAGCTCCTCCCGAGTCACCATGGCACTCTTGGCCGCTTTTATAATTTATCCTTTCCTCGGGTAACCTAACTTAAAATTTGTAGTTGTGTCATATTCTACTCATACTATGATTAATGGTTAAATGGGGCTTTGGGAGATGTTCAAAGCTTGTAATATTGATTTATGAGCCAAACCTGCTTTAAACACCTGTCCACATCTCTATACTTGACATCTCTGCTGTGTTCCTTGTTCATCTTGATGCTGTTTTTTTTTTTTTTTTTTTTACTAATGTTCTTTAACCTAGTTCTGAAATCCCACACTGGTGACCACTAATGATGTGACTTCTGATGGTAGCCAGTTACACTGGATTTTGTTTAGAGGAATAAGAATAAAATAGAAATAAAATAATGGCACAGCACTTTTTCATTTTCTATTTGTGAACCATTTTTAGAATTTTTTTTAAGTTCATTCCGATTTACAATTACTATCAGATAAAATGTCACATTGTTATTAAAAGCTCAATTATTGTTAATGCTTTTGAAAGGCACTGTGCCATCATGGACTCTACAACAATCCTAACAGGATTAAAGGACTTTCAGGCACATGTCAAGAACTAATCTTTTCGCTAGTTTTTATCTTTTGACAGTTGTTTTTGATTCTCTTTAAGGTCACTCTGTGCCTTTCTGGGGGTTTCTTCCACATCTTTTCCCCGATTTTCTGTCCTTTGTTGTTCTTTAAACAACTTTCCAAACGGAGATTTGAACTGTCTCTTCAAACAAAGGCTGAGGCTCATGGGCATAAATGTTCCCAAACAGATCCTTTTAGTGAAGCAAATCAATAAGTTAGCTTCTAAGTTCCACTTAGAACCACAGTAATAAGAAACAAAGGCTTTTTTTTCTGTTGTCATTTTTCTTTATTCCATTATTGGGGAAAAAGCTTTCTAATTTTTTTTCTTTTTTTTTCTTCTTCTCTGCTTGTTTCGAGAAGATGGAGAAGCTCCATAATACAGTTCTTGTGTTATTGTTGGTCTCCTATTAAGGAATGAAATGTCTGGCGATTTCAAATCTTTAATCTCTTGCTACAGTCAAAGGCACACATTCATCGCTGCTGCCAGCTTCTTCCCACCCCCAAACAGCTACCGTTCATTATGGCTGATTCAGGCAAACCTGCTGCATTGTTTAAAAGTAGCTCCTGTGTGATTTAGGTAATTGAAGTGGGCTTGCTCACACCTCTTTCAGCAACCAACCTTTTTTTGCAACTCAAGGATGAAGACAAATGCTTTGGGTAATTAGCTGGCAGAAACCATTCAGACGCCTGCTGTAATGAGCGCTCATGGTCACTACGGTGCCCCCCCCCCCAAGACTCTCTTCCAGCTACAGCTGTCCTCTTCTCCATTTTCCTGTCTCTCGACCCGATTCTTACATAAACCTAAAGCCATGTTTTAATGTTGTGTTTGCTGTAACAGCTGCAGCTCAGTCTTGGCTGCTCACGCCTGCCAGATTAGCAGATCGTTTTGTCATTTCCTTGCCAATTAGCCACAGCCAGATTGTTTTGATAACATGAAGTGATCTCATGCTTGTTTGATTTATTCCGATTTCTCTTGCCTCGCCTCCTTAATCCACATTGTAGTTGGCACACGATCAAAATGGAGTGCCTTAGAAAAGTGTCACCAATGGCACCTTTTCACAATTTGTCACCTTACAACCACTAACTTTAATGTATATTTGGCAGGAATGATGCACTAGTTTGTGCTGGTCTGGCGTGTACAAGCAAAATAAAAACAACAAAAAAAAAACAACTAAATACTGAAGTATGAGATTGTAATGGAAGTCAATGCTAAAAAGTTCAAAGTGTAACAACACTTTAGCAAACACTATAAAAATTTCAGAGATGATTTAGGAGTATGTGATTAAGTTCTTTTTTCATTTTTTGGTGGCTTCGGGATTGGTTTCCCGCTTAACCCTAATCAGCAGTGTAGTGTTTACGTGTTTGTTTGCGAAGCCTTGGTCTGAGGCTCGTGTGGTTTGTGGCTTTTTCCCAAGCAGTCAATTCAGGGTTTGAGCAGAACCCTGCGAACGCCGCCGCGGTACCCAGAGGTCTCCTTGCTGATCCCGGCATGCTGACTTGCTTTGGATTGTGCTGAAGCGCACAGATCAGAAAGTATCACCATTTATATACACCACTTCACACAAAGGAAATTGCCTGAAAACATGAGAAAAAAAAAAATGTCAGAAGCCGTTTGTGTTTTTGAGACTTCATGGGTTTGACAAATGTTACTCGTTTTAATGGTGTGGAACAATGTGAGAAATGCGCCCGCAGTGCAGCAGCAAGGTGAACCACGGCAGCATTTGTTTGGATGTCCGGCTACGTGTGTGTATGTGTGCGAGGGTTTTCATAGGTTTTCGCTTTTTGAGACTTTCATCCCATACTCACGTTTTTATCTCCTGGTTTGCAGTAAAACATGCAGCTACTCATCTATTGTTCTCTTAACCCAACTCATTGAACCTTGATGCATTAAAGCCCAACTGTCTACAAATTCTGGCGGCTGAACATTCACTAAATAATGTTGCCTCCATTTGGGAATGTTGCTCGTGATGCGCTTTACTCCCTTAATCAGTATCCTTATAACAAGGTTCCATTTGTAATTATTAAAGCATGCTTGATTGATACAATACAAGAGTAAATCAGTTAGATGGTCCTTCATTTCTAATTAAAGTCAACATAATTGAACAATTATTCATTTTAATGATACAGCGCTAATAAGAACTGACCCATATAGCAATAACGTGTGTGCACTGTTGCACATGGGTCCCAGGAGCTCACTGGGCAATAACTGTGTACAGGGTATGAATGTAGCGATGGCTATGGATAGTCTGTGCTGTCTTTGATGTGGGAGGTAAAATGTTGTTTTCAAGAGAAAACAACAAATACTGTTCATTAAAAGACATTTTAACTAAGGCAAGATAAAAGAGAAAAAGGGTAAGGAAAGAAAGGGATTATAAGGAGGAAAACAGAAATGATGCGATACACCTGAAGGTAGGGACGTCCCAATTTTTTTTTTGTCTAAAGTATTTGTATATGTGTCTCAACTGGAGTTTCCTCAGGATAGTCTTCACATGCTACTCCAACAGAGGTTAGCTGGATTAAGGAAGCAGCTACAAAGGATGCAGAAAGAATCTGCTGAAGGGGCAGCTATTAGTCGCACCCTCCGCAAATCTGGCCTTCATGAAAGTCTTTAGACATCTGGAAGAAGTGGCTCTAGTCTGATAAGCCTAAAATTGAACATTTTGACCTACAAGTAAAACACGGTGGAAAACTTAACACTCCAACATCACCCTCAATACACCATCTTTGCATTGAAAGATGGTGGTGGCAGCATTATGCTGTGGGGAAGCGTTTCTTCAGCAGGGATAAGGAAGCTGGTGAGACTTTCTTCGGGGAAGTGAATGGAGATAAATATAGGGTAACAAAAGAAAACTTGCTAGAGGCTGTAAAAGACTTGAGACTGAGGTGGAACTTCACCTTCCAAAAGTATAAGCCCTAAAAGACGGCAAGAGCTGCGCTGAAATGGTTCAGAATTTAAAGGCTGGTTCAGCTTGAGGTAACGCAGCAGACTTGTCAAAAGTTTCAGACTCACGATATACAAAGCTGGTAGAAAAAAGACTTGCATCTGTAATTGGGTGAAGTAAATCATGCGTGCACAAAACTTACGGAAAACTTGTTTTTTTTCTCTCCAGGTTTGTAGCTTTAACTCTTTGTTTTTAATGACATAAACTTTAGGAAGATTAGAACATGGACTGCTGACTTACAGCAAAGAGAACATGTTGCATATCATAATACCTTTATCTGGCCATCCTTACTTAATACGCTTTGGATAAATAATTGAAAAAAATACTCTAACTTAGGTGTTTTACAGACCTTTTAATGCTTTTGAATAGATACAAATTGCTGCAATAGATTAGAGCAGTTTTAACAAATGAGTTAAACAGGCCGCCCTGGGACATAAAGGGACAGTCTGCCAATCCTATGACTAAATGTCACCATACAGTCATGATGAGTGTTGGCTGGAAAGTGAAAACTTTTTTTTTTCAGTACAAATGGGGAGTTTGATGAGGCTCAGTGAGTCCATTAGATAAGCTTAGAGGCACTAACACAGGAACTGTGCAAACGTAAAGAATTTGAATAATTGACCCCAAAATAAGCTCTGGCCTCCAAATTGTTCAATTATGCCAATCCTAATTTTGGGTACTGAATATCTTTTTTTATTAGACTTCCTCCTTTGATGTTTCCCACATAAAGCGGTTTAGTGTATTTGTACGTGTGCATGCCTGCGTGTAGGTCACTCTCTGAATGACCTGACATATAACTGTGTTTGTGAGTGAGAGGGACACGTGATGACCCATCCTGTTTTCTATGACCCTGTCCTCTCTTGTATTCCAGAGACACAATGGCGACATTTTAACGGCGGCCTCGGTCAAGCACTTGAGTCATCGGCGCTTTGTGGTGTCCTTCCAGCTAGATGGCGTTCAGCGCTCAGATCAAGACCTTTACCGCTGTGTTACTCAATCCTCCAGGGGATCAGGGGTGTCCAACTTTGCTGAACTTGTTGTGAAAGGTAAAGAAAAAAATATATTTTTCTTCTTTTGTTACTGTTTTGCTTCTGGTCAGTATTGCATTTCATAGCGGCATGTTTTTTCTTTTTTTTCCCCCCCTCCGGCTGTTCTTGGTCACTCGTTGCAGTGTGACACAAAGCCTAAATACATGACTCACTTTTTGTGCCAAAAACCTGACGCTGAACTGTATCCCATTCATGGTACAGTGGCAAAAAACTGCTTCCTGGCACGAGTGCTTCCTGAGCTGAAGTTGTCAAACACACTGCCATCTTGGGCGCTTCAACTCGCTGACAAAAAGCTGCTCACTTGACTTGGACTCCTGCAGACCCTGTCATATCATGAAGCACAGATGGTGACCTCACTCTCATTACTCACCACAGCCCAACAGCCTGACACGACTCTGACAGCATAGTAATGACATGGCAGTGGTTTGATGGCATAACAGATTCCAGCCCTCAGCTAAGTGAAGATGAGAAGGGGAAACAAGGGCGTCGCAGATTCTCTGTCTTGTCCGCTTCTCTTGGCTGCTCTTAATGCAGCTTAATAAGAGCCATGCTGGGGAAGAAGCATACACATGGATATTTTCCCTTTTGTTTTCAATGTTGCTCCCCTTATCGATAAAATAACTGGTATGTATGTAATTGTATGACATACTGATATTAGTATAACCTCAAGCAAAAAGCTTGGATTCACCATAATACAGTATTAAGATAAGAAATACATAGCCGGGTATTCATTTTAAAATACACAGTTTTGGCTGTTGTTTACTTTTTTTTCTTGAGTATGAACAAATACACATGAAAATGTGATTTATAGTATATTTTTAGGAGGCATTAGCTTCTATGGGGGATGACCCTCACAGCTTGTCATCTATACTTTTATAACGCCATTAACTGGGAAAAAAAAGCAATGGGTGTTGCTCTTTCACAAAATAGGATGAGGAGAGCTGTACTGATCTGTGCTCCATACAGACAGATAAAACCCTCCTTTAACTCTGGATCTAGCTGAGGCATCTCATTAAAAGCACTCAACAGTATAATGGAAAATACCCTTTAAAACCTTGGTATACAAAGCAGTTTACACTGCTCAAAAAAATTAAAGGAACACCTTTTAGGTAAGAGTGTAACATCGAGTCGGTACCTGGTCAGTTCAGTAGTAGTGTTGTTAATCACCAACAAGGCAACCCCCAACAAACCAAGGAATGGTTTTGAAGGTGGAGACCACATTAAGTTTTTCCCTCATGTTTTTTGACCGATTCTCAGTAGTTTAGCACTTGACCGAGGCCAATGTCACTACTGGTAGCATGAGGTGATACCTGCACCCTACAGAGATAGCACAGGCAGTCCAACTTCACCAGGATGGTGCATCAATACGTGCCATTGGCAGAAGATTTGCTGTCAGAGACTTGGACAGGGATTTCTGAGGTCCTTAGCCCCTCAAAGGAACTAGTATCTGCTCCTTTGCGCAAATTAGGAACAGGAGGCCACTGGCATGAACGTCCCTTACCAAACCATTAGAAACAGGCTTCATGAGAGTCGTCTGGTACTCACTCCCTGGTCCTGTGGAGCTTCACTGGCATTTACCGAAGAGCATTGGAATTGGCAGGTTTGGCACTGGCACCCTGACCTTTTTAAACGATGAGAGTAGATTCACTTTGAGGTCATGTGACAGATATAAAATGGTCTGGAAAAGGTGGTGGTTTGGTGGTGAGTCAGTGATGGTCTGGGGAGGGATATCCATGGTGGGGCAGATAGATCTGTACAGGATAAATGATGGTACCCTGACTGACATTAAGTATCAGAATAAAATGCTTAGATCCGTTGTTAGACCCTTTTGTGTTGCACTGTGTTCAGGGTTCCTCCTGGTGCAGGATGATGCTTGATGTCATGTGGCGAGAGTATCTAGGTAGTTCTTAGAGGATGACGAAATTGATACCACTGACTGACCTCCATGCTCTCCTGACCTAAATCTAATAGAACATCTCTGAGACATCATGTTTAGGTCCATCCAATGCCACCATGTTGTTCCTCAGACTCTCCAGGAGCTCAGTGATGCCCCAGGACACCATTTATCATCTCAGAAGGAGCATGCCGCAATGTTGTCAGGCATCTTTAGTGACTGCAATGACATTTCAGCAGATTGGACTTGCCTGCCACAGCAGTCTTTCATGTTCACTTTTGCTGGGACTTCAAATCAAGCCCTCTGTGGGTTGAAAATCTTAATTTTCAAAAAAGTATGCAGCATCCTGGTGTCCATATATATAGTTCTTATGAGTGATAGCTTGCAAATGTTGATGAATGTCAAGCGGAGCTCATCCAGCTCCGTTCAGACTATCAGTGCTATTGAACCCGTAGAAATTTTCTGCTGCCACACGAGTTCAATCCCTAAAATGCTGCCATTTTAGCCTTTTGAAAAAATTACGGCTATAAAAAGAATCTGCTTTAACTAAACTGTTGTTAATCCTTGACCATCAGTTGCCGCTGAATCAGTGGAGGAACCACAGAAGAATGACCGTGCAATCCATTTTTTCTTCTTACACTCTTGGGATAAGTCACAATGGGGTCTTTGTGGCTGATGCGATCCTTTGAGAAAATACACAAGGAGTAGATATGATAACCAGCCATAAATTATGTGGAAGTCGGTCTGTAACTTTGCAATCTTTATAAATACTCTTCTTCTCCACTGCACCGCTTTGAGCCTTGAACGGGTTTGGCCTAGACACTTTATTAATGTTGAAAATGTGCAGGAATCATAGAGAAACTCTCGTGTTGCCCCCGGAGCAGGCAGCAACTTTTCTCATAATTAAAATAAACATTTTCATCCCTCTCCATTTGTCTCTGACTTTATTGTACCCCTGCAGTACCTTTGCATATCATTTAGACCACAGTTGATTTATGATATATGCTGCATTTGCACAGCCCCCAAATTCATAATTCTGAAGGCAGATATCATCTTAATTAAACAGTAGCACTGAGTTCAGTGTGAGAAACTATGAAACAAACAGAGCAGACCTCCAAAGTATGCTGATAAGATCCAAGGGAAAAATGACTAGAGCAACTTACCAGAGCTGCAAACATACAAACTGTAGAAAACACGAGCGAGTAGTTTAAACTTTTATTACACTGGCCACGGCTTGTGGCCTTAAGATGCCCTTTTAGTTCAGAGGCAGCCGACACCCCCCCCAAAAAGAACTCTGCAGGCTAAGGGAACCAAGAGGTGAGGTTCTGATAATGTGGGAAGCACACACTGACGCGGGCCATAAAAGACTGATGCGCCTCTGCTGGAATGAATGATTAGTCACAGCAACAAATCTCGCTCTGATCTCCTCTCATGCCTTGTCGACATTTCTTTTCTATTCCCATTGCTCACTCGAACGGCGTAATTGATCTGCCTGTAAGTGACATTTGACCGGTGGGCTGTGGTATAAATTCCTGCTTAGGAAATCCTGACTGACAGTGATGTTGAGTCTCCTGTTTCATCACGGCGAGGAGCTCTGTGGACGGACAGAGAAAAACATAAACGCCGCTTAATCACAGTTAAAGGGTTGTCACATGCTTTGCGTTTAATGCACAGCTGTTCTTCACCAGTCACCGCTTTCCTGAAGTGTAGTCAAGGCTTTCAATGCCTTGCCGATATGTATGACTAATTAGCTGTGTAACCACAATTTGGCCGGCTCATATCCTGCAGTCCATTTATCCAAAACTCATTGCGCTTTATGATATTGAGGAATCCGTTCGCATAATATTGATCGGTGAAATTGTTAGACTGACGTGATTTTCTTCGATTTTTTTTTTTTTTAGATTGTACAGCAGCCCTGCTGGTTCAAATGCTTTTCACCAAAACAAACAAGGGCCTAAAGTGAAAAATGAAAAACACTGCTTTCCCTCTCCTCTGACAGTACCTCCATCCCCCATCGCGCCGCCTCAGCTGCTGCGTGCCGGCTCCACTTACCTGATCATCCAGCTCAACACCAACTCTATCCTGGGAGATGGCCCCATTATCAGGAAGGAGATTGAGTACCGCGCAAGTCAGTCCCCGTGGTCAGAGGTGCATGGAGTCAACATGGTCACCTATAAACTGTGGCACCTGGATCCGGACACCGAGTACCACATCAGCGTGCTGCTCACTCGGCCTGGAGAGGGTGGAACCGGCCCCCCCGGACCTCCGCTTGTGAGCAGAACCAAGTGCGCAGGTGAGCTTTTAGATCCCAAAACATTTTGAAACTGATTTCCAGCCTATTTGGCTCATTGAGCACACTATTATATATCCGTTTCAAAAAGGATTTTCATTATTTTCCACATGACATAACTTTTATTATGGATGTTGATTATGTATAAAAAGTATTTAATTTCTTGAAAATACATCCCTTTCAAGGTAATTGTTTACCCATATTTAGACTATCAAACAAATCAGTGTGCCTGATCAAGGTGCAGTTTTTATTTCCTTAATTGTGCATTTGTCAAACCTCGGAAACCCCAGAATGAACATTTCATCTCAATAATACTGTTGTCTGCCTTATCAGTTATGTCTTTATCACACCATCAGTTTTTACCTATAAACCCTCCGTTGTGCTGACATTTTTTGAGAAATAACAGGTCAGAAAATGGATGGATGGATGGTATGTTTCTGTTTAACTTGATGTTAATGACAAAAATACAGTATATGAGTGCGAAAGAACGTAAAAACTGCTTAGGGTTCTGAGCATTCCAGGGCTGAAAAGAAAAATACAGCACTACTACTACTGTTGTTATTATTATTATTATTATTATTATTATTATTATTATTGGTCACAGTTCCTTAAAGTAGGTTTGGTACTGCCCACCCTGAGGAATATTATGCCCACAGGGGAGCACGGTGTCGGGATGTAGGTGGATTTATGAACAGTTCCCTGTCAGGTTTGACCTAAAGCTTTCAGGTGACTGCTAGTAGGAGGAGGGCAATTACATTTTTCAACATCACAAGTATACGTCTGAAGCGAAAGAAGAAGAGTTTCTCCTGAAGAAAATTAAAGTTTAAGAAAGGTCTGGACAGAGTACAGAACTACCGTTGCATTTCAAATTATTCAATCCTAACTACAAACTAGACTTAGTTGACCAAATATACAAACCAACAGCTGTTTGCCTCAAACAAATTAAACCAAAACAGTTGACATTGATTTATCCTAATTAAATACCAAATGCAATTTCTAAGGGCTGCTGCAGTCTCAAAATTATTCTCCCACTTCACCCCAAACATGTTTAGTAGAAATCTTTCACTGCTATGAAATGCTGCACACATGATTCACAGCCAGACACCAGCTTCTGGCAGCGCTCCTCAGAAAGATTAACCTGCTTTCATGGGCAAAGGCCCTCTGTTCATTATTAGTATGTTTGCACCGTTAATAACCACCATAACCACCGTCAATAAGGAAATGTTTAGATGACGATGATAGGCACCCTATCTTTTTGGATATTTTCTGAGACCAGACCTTGGGGCAATTTGAGCAATGTTTAGGATCAATGTCTGTGTTGAAGTAAAAAGGCGAATCCAGTTTGAGTTCAGGACTCAGGGAGTTCCCCTGGTTGGAGGCATGGACAGAAAAGGCTGACTGTCCAAAATATGTTTTTATCAGAGGCACTTTACCGTTTCCACTATAAGCTCCTTGTGTGATGGGGCCCACTGTTCTGAGTGGAACTACAAGCTCACTGAGAACAGGAGGGGCTCGCTTGTGCAAACATTTATACATTCATCTTATTTTACAGAACTCCGTAAAACCTTCAAAACGTAGTACGTTTAACTTCTGCAGAACCTCACAGTGGTGAGTTCGAATAGGTGCTCTATCTAGGATCTTAAAAGCATTCTCAGTGGTTTGATTGTTGTGGCTGTTGCCTGTTACCAGGAGGTTACACAATAACCCAGCTGAGAGAAAATCATGACATGCATAAAAACATTAGCAGCAGGAAAAGGCAAACAATCTCTAATCATTGTGAAACTACATACATTTGCTTTTGCTCATTTTACAACCTCTTTGATGTGACTTTCTAATGTTAGGTGCTTGCCTAGAATTAGACCAAGATATTTAAGCTCCTGAACCGATATAATGTCTTGACCATTACTTTTTAAATGAAATTCTTCTGCAGGACGAGCCCCAGGGGAAAAAACAAACTGACACTGTTTTACTAACATTAACAGTAGGACCTGATGTTTTTAAACCATTACAACACAGTTTCTATGTATTGTTGTAGTTGCGTAGTAACAAACTGAATGTTTCTTTCCACCCACCTACACCACTGCATCATCTGCATACATTTGTGATCCCACATCCGGACAGATTTTTGCTAAGTAATTTTTATATAACATAACAAGAAGTGGGCTGAATATTGACTCCTGCAGGAGTCCGGTTTTTAATGTGAAAAAGGATGATTTGTCATTATTGATTATTGCACAATGTTTTCTGTTTTCCAAGTATGTCTTGAACCACTGTAGTGTTGTTTTATCAAAGTTCAGCATGGATATTTTGTGAATAAGAATGTCATTATTTAACAAAGCAAAGGTATTTTTCAAATCTAAAATGCTGCCCTAGCTAAATAGTTTATATTAATTGCTGATTTAAGTTGATGGATAAAAGCTTTAAAAAAAGACATTAGCAAATCTTCCAGCTTGCTGACATTTTTAAGGCGACTCATTTTCTGTTTTATCTGATCCCATTGCTTAAATGAGAGGTATCCTTTTTAATGGGGGCCTTATATTGTCTAAAAGGAAAACAAAATGCCACAAACACTGCCCTAAGTTATTAGGACTGTTTTGCTCTAGAGGAAGTGCAAGCATAAGGCACAAACCACTCTGCTCAGTGGATGTACGATTGCTATAGATTCATTCCCATAAATATATCTTATTAATGTCTCTTTTTCATGTAATGAAGCTATTCTAATTAAGCAACCCCAGCTCAAAGTTCTGATGCCCAGTGGCCACATGCTGTTACTTTAGAGACTCTTTCATTATAAGGCCAAATCTGGCACAATAATCTGCTGAAAATTCAATCAGAGAGGAGCCAACTCTGACTCAGTCACTGCAAGGACTTATCTCATAAGAAAAGAAACATTTGTTATCACTGAGGTTCTCTGAACTCCGGAGCTTTGGGAGACTGAGAGTGAGACTTTAATTGCTGCTTGCATGGCAATATTGGTTTGAGGGTTATTTGAAAGATAACAGATGGATGATAGCTGAAGCTAGCCTTGAGCGTGCTTCTGTATTACGTACTGAAGAACGCAGAAATGGGCCAATATGGCAAATGGATAGGAGTTCTTTGGGAAGAGAGGCTTTTTTCTGATTTGTATTTGATATGTGAAAACAGGAACAGCTTATTGAAGCAGTGGTTGACCATAGAGGTTAGCAGCGTCACCGCAGAGGGAACCACCAGCACTTAAACAGAGGGATCTCTCCGTGTGGAGTTTGGGTGTTTGCCCACTCTCCACATATTAATGCCTGTGTGACTGTTCTCTTTTATTTGATACATCTAATTTGACGTTTATGTGAGTGGGAGTTTGCATGGTTAACCAGTTTCTTTGTGAAGAAACTTCCCAACTCTTGCACAATGACGTTGCGTCCCATTTGTCTCAAATGTTTGAGCTTTGACCTCAGAATGATAATATAGTCAGATGTATTCTAATTTTAAGTTGGAAAACCAGTGTGACATGCTAATTGCTGTGCTCACTGACCAGGCTAATTCCTATTAGCAATTAGAGATGCACTGGGAAATTTCCTGTTTACTAAAATTAGACTATTTGTACTTTGGTTGACCCTGACTGATATGGCTTTTTCTTCCAAATTGGTAAATGCACCATACCTAAGCATCGGGACACAATAGTTTTGGTTTGGAAGCTAGTTTGCTAATTTGGGCATCTTTTAGGAGTTTCAAATTGCAGTCAGAGGAAGCACAGCAATGTAAGAAGCTGTGTCAACTGGTTTCTCTGAAGAGACATTTATTCTGTTCATCCACACTCTGAGAGAGAGTAGATCATAGGAAGGCTCAATCTGTTAGAGCAAAGTATGTATGTTTCATCCTATTGATTTTTCAGCTATGTAACATGTCAGGGTTCGAAAGATTGGCAGCCTTATTGAAACCTTACAGGCAAGGAAAGGGTTGAAATTCTCTGGGTAATATCAGTGAGCGTTGTTTTAGTAATGCTACCCATGTTGATGGCGAATACAAGATACTAAAGACAGCTTAAAATGTGAACTCTATGAATTTTGTAATTGTTTAAAATATGACTAAAACTGGGATTTACAGCAACTGCTCTCTCGTACACCTATGAGATGTAAATGTTTTTCTTTTATCTTTTGCTAAGATTGTTCGTAAATACAAATTTGATCAGCTAAAATCACTATCTGTGAGTAAAAGCATTACAAGAAAACAGAAATTGCCCACAAAACTCTGATCACTACGACTATATTAGAACTATAAGCCAATAACAACATGTTTATCTTTATTCTATGTTCACAAATAGCGTTTACTACTGTTTCATAGTTTCTCACACTAAGAGTTTACAGTTCTGTGAGTTACACTGGATTGTTGTGTCGAAGTTCCTCATAGATGTCAGGAAAATTGTTTACTCCAGCAACTTTGACTTTCTAGGCACAGCAACCATGGAAAATCTGAGCCTGTGTAGGCCAAGAAACTTCAACTCTCCTAGCCGGAATTTTTTATTGACTTGCGAATCCAGAAATTCTCACATCCCTTCACAAATCGACTGCACAACACCAACTGGGGTAGTCTTTGTCAGTTCTGACGGCTCATTCTTAAACAACCTATAGTCGGAGCACTCCTGATAGATGTTGAAACATTTTCTGAAAAACACTGAATGAAAGTCCAGTCGTCTCTGACTTAAGCCTGTTTGTGGTTCTGTCTGAATTGCAACTGATTCTGAGGTGAAACCTGGTGCCCTTTCAAAAATAGGGAAAATATTTTAAAAATGATTCTACTTCAGTGGCCACCTCCGCACCCAGACCTGTAGAGAGCTCTGGTCCATCCATTTTGTCCCTCCTTCAGACATAATAGATGTCTGTTATATTGATGACTCAGCAAGATGACTCAGCAAGTCATTAACTGATAATCAGATGACCAATTTAAAAAAAAATACTGGAATGCTATATTGGCCACTGCTGGTCGGTTTTAGCCATCTGTTTTTTTAACAATAAAGGGTTAGTATCAGTATCAGCTCAATCTGTCAAGGTTCTGAAAAGAGCAAAGACTGAACCTCTAACTCTCCAATAAATCTGGCGAGACATTGCGATGCAAACAGCATTTCTCAATCACATTAACCCAACAATATTAATGCGGTGAGAACATTCATTTTCACTTTTTCTCAGTGAAGATTTTACTGTATTTCGGAAGAGAGAATGTGGGCTTTGAAGCAGGATGACTTGCAGATTAAAAAAGGCAGAGTTTTAGGTGTATGAGAAACCTTTTCCATGTGGGAGTAATAATGCAGGTTTCTGAAGGATATAGATAAAATGAAGACTGTGAGTGGGTAAATGGGAACATCATGTGGGAGTGAGCCAATAATCTGACTACGCTCTACAACGTGTCAACATTAATATGAATCAAATATGTATCTTGTCTTAGAATAAGATTAATAACTAAAATATTGCGGAAGCCTACTTCTATATTTACCAAACACATTTGTATTGAATGTGCCTGCTCATTTTCAAATAGCAACAATAGGTCCAGCACAGCAAGCAACGACTTGACTTTATAGGTTGTAAAGGTGATATTGAAAAAAATAAAATCTTTTTGCTGTGTTAGCTGTCCTTCGGGTAAAGTTTTTCCATTTTTTTAATCAATTTTTTTTATGTTGGTCATTTTTCCCCATCTTCTCTCATCAATGATTCTCTGTGATTTGTCACAGTGGAGTCGCTATCCTCGCTCAAGCAGAATAACGGCATTCATCACAGCTACATCCATGCTAATTTTTAAAATATATGCACATATACAGCCCGAAAAATATTGTTCCGAGGCAGATACACTCAGAGAAGATGTAGGCAGTCATTAGTGCTGCCTGAATCTGCAATGTGTGCGTCGTGTAGTCACAGCGGCACAAAAAGGAAAAGCTTTTGTTACCCCAAGGCAGGAGATTCATGTCCTCCATGGTCATCACTCTTCCCTGTGCCCAACGGTTTCTCCCTGCCACACACCATCCCTCGCATTTCTTCCCACCCTTTTCCAGCAAAAACCTCCCTGGCCTTCTCTCAGATGACATATGAAAGCCATTCTCCACTCGCGATAGCCAAAGACACCTCTCATTCATCAGTCTTTGTGCACTCCTTTGCTTCCCGACACACCCATCTCCAACTGGAAAGTATCATATAATTCACAATAAAAAAAAAAAAAAAGTCAAAGAAAGGCACTGTGGGGGAGGGGGTGAGAGCTGGGACTGTCGGACAGAAACGGTGAAATAAGATGAAGTGATACAGGTCTCGCCGCAGATGGAGATTGCTCTCACAGCTGCTACTATCAGTGTTTTTGAAAGTCACGAAACTCAGCCTTTAATGATGTATTTACATTTCAACCACTGCGACATTAGCTTTTTCAGCCATGTGTGGGATAAGTGATGCTGTTGGGTTTGCAGCGCTGTTCAAGTGGCCATTTAAATGCAGCACAAGATTATTACAGAAGCCACATCAGTGATTTTATTCTTGCCTCTCACCTCTGTGCATATTGGTTTTATTTGTAGAGTTGGTGTCAATGCTGTACTCACTCTGGTAATCAGGCAGGTTTTTATAAAGTTTAAGTAGGGTCAAGAAAAATAATTTTAAACCAGTTTCACCTCCACAATAAGTTCACAGTTGTTTTTATCTTATAGGTAAAGGCACAGCTTTCACAAAGGTCACAAAGTATCAAAATAATCTGCTTGTGTAACGATATTAGCCATCAGAGGAATACAAAGATGTTCTACATCATTAAACAAAAACAACGTTACAAGGAACACATCAATCAAGACCTGGAGAAAGTATAGCACAATTCTAATGTTACTAAAACTGGAAGTTTCTTGAAAAAGATATAAAAAAAAGGTATGGGAGGCTGCCTCTAAAATAAAGTCTAAAATTAGACTTTAACCACAATACATACATATATATATATATATATATATATATATATAATATATATTATATATACTCTCTATATAATGCTCTGCTGTCGCTGTATGTCTGTATGTATGTCTGTATGTATATCTAGATATATATATATATATATATATCTATAATCTATATATATATCTATATATCTCTCTCTCCTCTCTACTCTATATGTACTCTTCTATGTGATATATCTAGTATGTATGTGTATGTATGTATGTATATATATCTGTGTGTATATATATATGTGTATATGTGTGTGTGTGTGTATAACTGAACAGTTCGAAATACCGCACAGTTTCATTTTCCAGAATCTCAGTTAGTGTGCATGGGTCCAAATGAACAAAAGACTGTATTTACTGGAAGAAAAATAACATTTTTGAACGGCTTAGCTAGAGTACTCAACAGAGTCTTGTAAAGCACTAGACGTTTTTTGTAGGCAATGAGATGTCCACACAATCTAACAGGCTGAATGTAGGGAATGTCGTGAGGCCAAATAATGTCAAGTCAAGATGTGGCACCTTAAAAGGCTGAATGCAGGAACTGAATTGAGTATTGACTTGGGATAGTATTTGTTTAAGGGGGTTCACCGTCATGCAACTGAGTTATTACAGCCTTTTCCCTCATGATTTTCAGTTTGATATTCACAGCAAAAATTTCAAATTTTTTTTTATTTTAATGAATAGCATTCTCCTTGTTTTTTCCATAGAAAAAACAGGCATCTTTGTATGTATCTTTTTACCCATACTTGTGTATGGTAGTGGCATACTGTAGACACGATCAGGAAAACTCTGACCCCTTTAAACCTTCCCGACTTTGTTTATTTGGCCTCCTTGACTCTATAGGAGACGTTCACCAGCATGTGCTTCCCTAAGCTCCCTCGAACGACCCTGCAAATCATCTGGTCTGCTGAGCCCCCACTGACCCTCCGATCTGATGCTGAACCCCCGGTCATTCCCTTTGCTGCTGGCCTGATTAGGTTTACCCACTAGAAAATAGATGTTGGGGTTGCTGTGGCGATTTCATGGAGGCGATAATTAGCCAGTGGAGAGAAGGGATATTTGAACCCTTCTTCGTGCAAAGTGAATTTCCGCTCTAAAAGCTAAGTCCTACCACCGTGACTAATCTTACTCTTCCATGGCCACGCTGAACATTTCCTGCTGTCCCGAACGTGTTGGCTAGATGGGTACGCACACACTCATGCGTAGACTCGAGCTGTCCGGGTGCAGAGACTATAAAACTAATGGCCGTGAATGTGAACACGATCTCCTGATGGCCGTCCAGGTGTGCTTGATGGGCCATCGCTGTGATTATCAGCACGCTGCATTAGCACAGCTTGAAGCCCCTCAAGTAAATCGCACAGGAGAGGCAGGCATTTGGGCCGCAGGTGGTCCCCAAACTATGTTAATGGGCTTCCACCTGCTGTTGGGTCACTGAACCCGTTACAAAGGCCCTGGCCGTAATCTTCTCAAACTGGTAAAAGGAGGCAACTCCGGGGTGAAATTAGTCACAACAGGAACAAAAGTGCTCAGCAAGTCTTGGCAAGTAATTTATCTTTTCATCCATTCCATGTAATGCCATCAGTCATGATCCAGTACATCTAGTACTAATATCAGATTGACACAAAGCCTTCCGTGTCGCCATGTAACCTGTTTGCCTTGTCTTCATTGTCGACAGATGTGCATGTCCACAAGAAATGTTATTAGTGATCATATTTTTTAAAATGTACCATACTAGCTTGTATACTCTCTTCTCTAAATACAAAGTATTATTCATATGCAATGTGGCTATGGAAATAGCATGTAAAAATATAACCTATCAGCTATGCTCATCATTTTGACACAACACCCTGAATTTAGCCTTTGGCTGTTAATAGCAGCCAGTTCAACCAGTTTGTGTGAAGTACTGCTTCAACTGTCATACACCTTAATGGATTCTGAGACTTTCCACTCCTTTCTTTTTTTTTATTATATATATTTTTTTACAGTGTCCTGTCTGGCAATGTGGCATTAGGAATTGTTGTCTTAATGCCAAAAACAGCCCAACAGATTTTACTTTCACAAGTGGAGCCGTACCGCTTTCGCCATAGTGCTCCGCTTGATTTATACATGTAAATAGCTTTATTATGATTTATGCAGGGAATATTTCATGTTATATGGACACTACAAGAAGAATGTAGAAGAGAGAAACAGGAGAAAAGGTGAAAGAAAGAGGAGATAAAAGGGAGAGAATGATAAAACAAAATTTTTCTCTCCTTTCTGTCTTGGAGGCATTTCAGCAAAAGTTACTGTTGTTTAATGCAGCACCGGCCACGTTTAATAGCACATCTGCTATAAATACCTTTTGCAACTCCTGACAGTAGGACATTGTATAATCTTCTCTTACAATGGTTCACATGCTTGGAGCATACAGAGAGTGGGTTCTTTGACCCTTCTACTTTGTATAATTTCTCTAGGTTGCCCCTCAGCCTCTCTAAGGCTTTCTTCTCTTCAGCTCTACTCATAGTTCTTCCATAGGACTTCTGGCTAAAGGGGCATGCAATTATATTAAGTTGATGAACTATGCTAATTCTGCCATATGTTTTGGATAATGTTTCTTTTCATGACATTTTTCTTAGTTTTCTGGCAGAAACCATCGAGTTTTAAATAAGAATCTCTTGGTATTTCAAAGGGTTCATCAAGACCCTGTAACAAGGGTCCCAGGGTCTTTAAATTACAAAACAATAACACAGATCCTTAACTATCCACTGCTGTAAGCTTTTCCAGTTTTCTTGATGAAAAACCTGATGTTAGTCTCATTTGACCAAATTACACAGTTTCTGGTAAAGTCTCAGAATACAACAAACTCTACATTACTATTTTTATGATTATAGGACAGAAAATGCAAAGGATGGTTGTCAGTGAGCTTTGGAGACTTTTGACCTTCAAAACCAGCCAGCTCACTGTGCATAGGGGCAAAGTAAATATGGGTCAGCTTTGTGGCTGAGAAATGACCTCTTTGGGAGGTTTTATAGAAATTTCAGTCAAACAGATAGTCATGGGTTACTATATAAATGTTATTGAAACTGTGATCAACTTTAAATATTATTAATAATAAAAAATGGTTCAATTTGGTTTGTTGGAGCAGCAGCTTAACTGCAGCCGAGAGGAAACGGCTGGATAAGCTCATTAGGAGGGTCAGTTCTGTCCTGGGATGCCACCCCTGCAGGTGGTGGGAGACAGAAGGACTGTAAGAAAAATCACATCACTGAAAGACAATGTCTCCAAACCCATGCTTGGAGCTGTTACAGAGCTGGAGAACTCTTTCAGTGACAGACTGCTACATCCCAGATGCTCTAAGGAGCGCTTCCATCGATCGTTCCTCACCGCCGCTGTCAGACTTTATAATCTTAGCTGCTCCCAACAGAGATAATATCTATTTAAATCATACAATTTGTTGCACAGGCTCTGTTGACATTAACTGTTGACATTGTTCTAAGATAACGGTTTACATCATGCATATCGTTGCACCGGCTCAGACTCAGCCATTAATTGTTTACACTGGACCCAAATGCTAAGATAACTTGCAAACACCTTAGCTGGGATGCTGCTGGACTATGATACATAGTGCATATTGTATAAGCTTTGTAACCTATGGAAATTGTACATATCGAAATATCGCATACTCTATTATTGTGTGTTAGGTCTATAGGCTGGAGTTATTTTTCCACTATCAAGTACCTTTGTTTTTCCTTCGGTCAATTTATTTATTTACCCTTATATTCTACTCTTGGTGTTTTATTTAGAGCTAACTTCAGATTAGCCAGTTTACTTTTCTTTCCTTGTTTTCTTTTTTCTTTTCTCATCACTAATAATTGTGTGTGTTTGCCACTGTCACGCCTGAATTTCTCCATTGAGGGACACTATCTTATCTTAATTAAAATGATGTTAAAAGGGATTGTTTCTGGTTCTGCTAAATGAGCCACAGGTGATTTTGTTAAAAGGTGATTTTATATATAAAAAACGATTGCTCAAATTAATCGTTGGATATTTCAACCTTTTTGTCATTGAAAAGTATGTTGGCACAGTAAAATGAATGTATTTTCAGTCTTTTTACACATAGGTGTGCTAAGGGATAATTCGAATAAGAGCTGTGTGTGTGTTACACAAGACAGTAGATAGGTCCAGTTTTATAGCTGCATCATGAAAAGGCCACAAGTTTGGAGAGTGGGACAAAGATCACATATTAAACACCGTGGATCAGTCGCATTAGAAGCACCACCATCAAGAAACATTATGGACAAATATGTAGGTACCTAGCAAACCAAAAATTGACAAATTTGGTTGCATAGTAACCCTACCCTGCAGAGCGATTTACAGTAACAGTATAATCTCACTACAGCACAGGTTTCGAGGTGTAACTGCTAAACATTTGCGACCACATGTTGCGTAGATACCCATGCTCCGCCACATTTGGACAGCTGCAGATCCTTCGCCAGCGGCTGCCACAGAACAAATGCCTTTGGGACGCCGAGGAATAAGAGGAGGCAAGGGAGGAAGAGTCGGCACAAATGTCCACTTTGAGAAGCTCCATAATGAGCACACTGTGGCCTCTTTGGTAGTGCTTCATCAACTCAGCGGTTAAATGCCTCTCTTTATTTAGCTCTCAAACTGTGCAGACTATCAACTGCACCATTAAGACAATGAACAATGGTGCATTTACATCTCTCAACGGGAGCAGCCCAGTCTACCACTTTGTGATTACAGTGCCCACTCATTCATCTACCATCACATTAGTCAGGATAAGGTCCAGATCAACGCTATCCTCATATTTTCATCTAGAGCGAGATGCCTGACAGCAAATTAAAAGGAAAAGCTGATGAGTGTAGAGTCCTTCATTGTGGATTGTCATGAAACCTCAAGTGCTCTACAGCAGAAAAGTAAAAGGTGGATGGGGAAATGGAGAGAACATTCAAAAAAGGAAGGTGTGTGGGATAAAATACAGTTAAAGCCAGAACTTCATATACACTTTATATGAAGACACAAAGCCTAGTGTCTGACATTAAATCACATAACATTGTGATATCTAAAACAATTTATATTTGTTAAATCCCTGAATGATGATTGAAATAGTTTTTAAATCTCTTATTTCCTGATTTTGTTTACAGTTGTAAACGAAAGACATGTTCATCGCTTTGCTTTTATTTGTTTTTCTGCAGTCAAGCAGATGGTAAATTAAGTACAGACTTTAAATGTTCAAACACAACATAATTATATATACATAGGTATTACATAAATTACCAGTATTAGGTATAATTGCTCATAACAATACTCAAACAATTTCCTGTCTCAGGTATGTCAATTATTTTGTTGATCTTGCTTTTACTAAATAGTAGGGTGACCAGACATCCCTGATTTCTGGGGACAGTCCCCGTTTTTGATGACCTGCCCCCGGCAAAGGCTGTTCCTGGAAATGTCCCCGGTTTCCTTGTATCATGATGGATTAAAAATGTTTAGTGCAACGAGAGTGTATTTACCCGGTCCTGCCGCTGTCCCGCCATAGTAGAAGAGCTGTACCAAACAGGCCCTCCCCGCCTTGTCGGCGTTGGAGATCAGGCAAAACAAATCAGCTCCCAGACAGAGATTCTGCGCCGTCATCTTCAGAGACATTCCAGCGTTTTCATTAGAGAAATCTGGTCACCTTACTGAACAGGTCTTTGAAAATAGATTACATTATAAGTTTATGTGCAATTAATTCAGGTCCATTGTCACAATATTTCAGCGAAAGCTTAATACTGTAAGGATTTTAAGGCACACTTAAAATCCTTACATTTTCTCAAAAATTTATGGTACACCTTATAGTCTGATGAACCATATATATTATTACTGTAGTTGTGCTTACTGACCGATTTTATGTGGTACAATGCACTGAAAAATCAGTTAAACTGTGTAAGTACAACTTTGGTAAGCAACAAAGCCACTCCGCTCAATGGATATTCGGAGCATTACGGTCCACTATGTCACTCTAAGTCTCAAAGTCACTACCTGATCGGACCCCTGAGCTGTCTACAAAACTGCCTGACTATAATGTCAAAACTAGAAGTGCAATCATGTAAGAAAACCCACGCCCGGTGTATGCCCTGAGTTTTGTGTTGCTTTTGGGGGAATGACTTCTTCTGCTCGGAATGGCCTTCCAGTCCATGTCATTAAGTTTTTTTTTTCACTCTGGATAATGGCACTCTTACAAGCATCAGCCTGCATCTTCACAAGGTGTTTTGCTTTTGTTCTGGGTAAACTCCCTGAAGGCTTGACATTCTTGCATATAATTGTTTGAGCTGATGAATGTGGCCCCTTTAGCTGTCTGGAAATGAACAAATAACCGTTTGCAAGTGTGAAACAAGTAACCCTCCATTTAACTCAAAATGTGTGAAATAATCAGAAACTTAGAAAGTGGTGAAGAGTGTAATAAATAAATCCCTAAAAATCTTCTTGCATTATTCTGGCATTTAGCAAGCAGAACTCATGTTAGTAATCCTAGCTGACCTAAAACAGGAAACGTTTAGTCTGATTTGATGTCAGTGAGGAATAAGGGGGGAATATAGACAGTGAGAGCAAAAGGATTTGTGAGTATTTTTATACCAGGTATGTTAACATATAAATTCAACTGTAGCTCTTGGTTTAATGTATTAGTCTCTGCTTTGTGGTGCATTGGCTATTATTTTTGATTTCCTTGCTTCTAATCTGCACCGTAGTGAGTTAGGGGAGAAATAAAGACCTTAGCAAGCAATTTAAAAGTCCTCTGATCTCTCATATGTACTGTCATTTTCCTCCAACCCTTATCCATTACTGAAAACGGCGTATAAAAAAGAGGAAAGCCATACGCTACTTTATGTAGCATATGGCTTGACAGAAAGGCATTGATTGGGTTAATGACAGCTGTTGATAAAGGCCTCGATTGATAAGATTGGTGTCCTTGGCTCAACTTTGCATCTCTTCAGCTTCAGACGTCCTCCCCAACACTGGTGGATCTGTGCCTCTGTGCATAGAGGCTCTCTGTATCTCCCAGCGAGGCTGGCAAGGGGAATATTAAAGACAGCTCTTGTTCGTTTAGTCTGAGTCAGAGAAAGTGCGGTTTAACTCCTCTGCGACCAGAATTAACGTCTAAAAATATGCCATGACCCAGAAGTAAAAGTGACCAGGAGGAAGTAAACGTCCTTGCGTAACGCTGGTAAAGTTGGCACGATGGGGGATTAAACCTCCGGGCAGAGAGTGACAGCCACTGAAGAGTAAACTTACTCTGCAGCACAGAGGAGGGAACTGGTGGGCGAACGACAGAAACTCAGCCTGTCCTATTAATTAGCGCAATTGGCGTGAGTTCCTGCTCTGCCATCAGGGGTGTGGGTGTGCTGTGCTGGCAGCAAACTGACCTCTATGTTGTGGCCGGGCAATATGGCAGCACGGATGAGAGGAACAGCAAGGAAAAACTGCTGAGGTGGTCCATGAATGTTAGTCAGATTTTTATTTTTTTTCACATTTTGAAACTCAGCGAGGCCTCAGGTCTTTCTTTCAGACTTTCTGTTTCTTCATTATGCTCTTTTTTTTTTTCCACCCTCAGAGCCCATGCGTCCGCTGCGAGGTCTCGTCGCCACAGATATCCAGTCCAGGCAGCTGTCCCTGCAGTGGGAGAATCTGGCGTTCAACCTGACACGCTGCCACACCTACTCAGTGTCCCTGTGCTACCGCTACACCATGGCGGGAGGCGGTGGAGGCCACAACACCACCGTGCGCGAGTGCCTGGCAGTGGAGCACAATGCCTCGCGCTTCACGCTTCGTGATCTACCGCCGTACCACAACGTTCACGTACGGCTGTCACTGGCGAACCCAGAGGGGAAGAAGGAGAGCAGAGAGGTCACCTTTCAGACTGAGGAGGACAGTAAGTACCTGATGGAGGTTAAGCTGTGGATATTAGGACAGAACAAGGAAAGTGGAAGTAACAAAGTAAAACTTTGGTCAGTAACTGAGCAAGTTTAGGGTTTCAGATATGCAGATTTGGCTTTAGACTTAACAATCCAGTTCTTTAATTGGATAATATTTTGTGACAGCATCTTTTGATATCAAGATACAATGCAGCATATGTTAAACACTTCAGTACCCATAAATAGAGACCTATATATGCCAAGACCATGCTGAGCTCTAGAATCAGCTAAAGCCCCTGCCTTCCTTCCTGCTGCTTCCCTTTGAAGGCATTTGTAAAACAGAAGGCTGTATGATCTCTAACCGCACAATAGGCTGGGTTGACTAGCAAGTGCTTAGCAGGGCTGTGGCCCATGGCTCCAAACTTTTGAAGGTGTTAAAAATAGTCTTCTATTGTTGTTTTCTTCTTTTTTTTATGAATTTCCTGTTTTGCAAACAAAATGTTTTATGTTTCCATGGGAAACCTATATGCCCATATCACTATAAGATGTTTAATTTGGCGAATCTATGGTAATTTATTTACTTAACTATTTGTACACTATCAGACGTAACAGCCCAAGCTCCAAGCTAACCTTGAATCATTACATTTGGACAATATATTTGTATGTTAATGTGTATCAAGCTATCAATTTATTTGAATTTACATGCAGTTAAGGGGTCTACAGGCATACTATGAATTTCTACACCACTAGCTCATTCTGGTTGCATACAGAGGTTTTTCCATTAAATTATCGCACCCTGTCAGCCTAATATATTTTATGTGTTGTGCACTTTTTTTTTTGCTGTATTTGTTAGTAAACAAAACACTTTTGTGTAGATTTACTATAACAAGACCACGTGACCGAAAGTATGATAGTCTGCATGCGTGCAATAAGTTACCAAGGCGCAGCGATGGGGCCCTGCAAAAAGAAAAGTACAACATGAAGTGTAAAAAAGCACAAATAAATTTACCAACAGAGATAAAACATCAGTGGAGCCGAACTGTCACTTTACTGTGAGGCATTGCAGGTATACTGGGTCTTACAGTAGATATGTCAATTGTCACCATCTTGCTTTCTTATAGCTCCGTGGTAGTGCCAGCAGATGGCACAACAATGTTTATGTCTGCTGATCTTGCCCCAAAATTATTTTCAGGCTTAAAAAGGACAAAGTAAACACTATCAGGACAAACACTTGGTATATATTGTTTAATTTAAAGATGAATATATGTTTTATATATGTGTGGTTTTTAATAGTCATAGTACATGACTAAGCCCCTTAAAAAAAAAAAAAACTGGCTAAAGTGGAGGTCTGTGGGATTCAAACCTGGAACCTTGCAGCCTCTCCAGGACGCAAGCGCCCTGCTCTCTAACAACTAGGCCATCACCCTCCACATAGTGTGTTAACCAAAGGACATTATATTACTGTGTAGGTAAAGGGAGACATGCCTGTGTTTCTCAAGATCTCTCCTGGTTAGCATTTGCTCTTCAGTTTCTTTATTTAAGACCTTATTCTTTTCAAAAGAATTACTAATCTTGCAAAGTTGGAAGTGACAAATAAACCAACAGTGGGCCGTCTTGATTCTGTCCCCTGCTGCCACTCTACTTTTTCCTTTGACTTTGTTTTTAAAGTCCTCAATTACATTGGCACAGGCTAACTTTGAGCCATCTTCCCACAGTAACAATGTCAACACTGAAGAGAGTTGTTGGCTAGTGTGACTTAATAGTGCTTAAGTAGTATGCTCATAGATGGGAGACAAACAATTGGATCTCTGAGATTTCTACCAGCCAATCAGGGTTCAGGACTGATCAAGCTGAAAATTATCCAATTCCGGTCTATCGTCCATTTAGTTCACTAGTATATCTCTATTATTTTATATTAGGTTTAGTGTATATGTCTCTGTATTTCTAATTTGCACAAATTGTATCAAGTACATATTTTTAAGTGGATATGACACTTTACTTAATATTAATGTTTTCACTGCTGTATTAAAGGTATTAAAAGGTTCCATTGCAGCAGGCCATGTGGCTTAATTATTTTGGAAACCAGACATTTCCACAAAGGCCAGAGTTCAGTCTGTCTATTGGGTGAGTTATTTGTTAAATGAGCAAAAGGTTGTTTAAATGTTCTGACAGTAAAAACAGGATGGAGACTCTCCAGAACTGAAACATTCGACGTAAAATGGTTTGTAGTCCTTATGAAGCTCTCGTCAAGCACACATGTTCCTGTGAACATAAATCTGCAGCTCCAACAGAACTTAAAACAACTCAGGTCCATACATCAATCACTTTGTTCCAGATCAGGTGGGTTTAATGTTAAACTGTTCTCCAACGCTTTACTACAGTGGAGGTGTTATCCAGCTGTCTGATCTGACTGATCCCGAATAAGCATCACGAAAGACGTTTTATTTTCAGACTTAGATGGAAAAGCGAAAACGAGGACAGTCTTGACAAAGAATTTCATGCCTCTTATCTCTTATTTTTCCTCTGCGGTGGCATAACGTCTGCATGGTGGTGGAGAGAAAAATCAATTCTCCCATGAAAAAAAAAAATCAAAACAAAAAAGATTTCTTACAATGAGATAAAGACAGAGACACAGAGAGATAGATAGAGTACGAAACATAACATTATAAAGCAAGAGCTTTTTCTTTTAACTGTTTGGATTAAAGTGTATATGTATATTTTAATACAGAGTATGCCAATTATGAGAGCTCTTTGCCAAAGTCTTAGTAAGCAACTTTGTCCTGTGGATTATCTGAATTCAAAGAGACAGCTCAGCTGTTTGACTCTTGCTTTAGCCTCAGGCCTTGAATCTCGAAGTCTTCATCTGTACAGAGTTAGCACAGACTGTGAGGACACAGCCTGCAACTGTACGGCCCAACGACTGCTGCAACTTAAATATTCAGTCATTCTTATTCCACTCAGCATCATATTTCCAAGCAAGTGGCTGCTATATTCATAAGTATATTTCAACTTTGACTGAAGATTGGTTTGAAATTATAATACTTTGTGGAAAGTTTTCTCTAATGTGTGTTGCTGATACATCATTCATGCAGTTTATATATTAAAAGCATGCTTATCTGATCTTTTTTTTTTCTGCCTGCCTGCTCTATGGTAGTGTGTTTCTCATGTGGCTCTTTGTTCTGAGCCACTGTGACATTCACTCCGGTGATATTGACACGACAGGCTCATCGTGGGATCAGCACTTCAATTTTCCCTGACAAATGTTTGCTCTGACAATTTCTCATAGTTCCCGGAGGCATAGCGCCAGAGTCGCTCACCTTCACCCCCCTGGATGACATGATCTTCCTGAAGTGGGAGGAGCCTGTCGAGCCCAACGGCCTAATTACGCAGTATGAGGTGAGCCCACGGAGACACTTCTGTTAGCTTAACTTACATACTTCACCGAGCAGCACAGATGTACAGCGAGTCAAACACTACGCTTTCTTTTTACATGGTAAAAGACACAGCTCCCTAAATAAAGAAAGCGGTACATTGCACAGTAATATATACTTATTGAACGCTCTAAAAATCTTTGGGTAAAAAGTATTAGATTTTTAGTTTTGATCAACTTTATTTGTCAGAAACTTAAAAAGAATAGCAAGAAGGTTCAGATCCATGTGGAATTTAGAGATTTATCTCAGAAGCATTGAACCTACAAAACAAAAGTCTTTAAAGAGACTAATATATAATATAACCAATATAATCATTGCTTTGCGATGTTGTGCACTGCTCTTCGTTCATATGCTATGACAGGTGCTAATTAAGAGAACTGCTTCAAAATCTAAATCAAGACCTGACAAACAATTCTTTTAGGTAGCAAAATTCATACTTGTTGTACAGTAAAACACTATGAAGTCAATCATATTCTGTTCTCCTTTTTCCATATTTGGTTAAAACTCCAAAATTTAAATAAATACAAAAAACAAAAAAACAAAAGGATGCAACAGAGCATCTTTGCTGCAATGTGTCTAGCTTTGTGTTTTTTTTTTTTTGCTAATGTCTAATTTTATGCGTGACATCCTGCATCAACAGCCAGCATGCCTCTGTAGAAAACACAGTTTCCTTTCGAAAGGCTTCTCGCAGATGTTGCTCTCCCTCCGATTTCATTTCTAAACAACCCAGTGATCCTGAAGAAAACTAACTGGATCCCGAAGTAAACTAACGTTCCCTATAAGAAGTGTTGTAAGGGTCACCTGGTTGTACATACAGTATGTTCGGTGTGTTCACTGATCACAGAGAGATTGGATTTTTTTTTCGTTTCCGACTGGCCAGACACCACTCAGGGTTGGTCAAGCATAAAATTAATCTGGTCAACAGTCAATTTATCTGTGTATCTCAAAAAATGTCAGCTATTTGGTGTTTGGTTAACAAGCATCTTCAAGATATGCAGGGCTTTGATATTGAGATGCAAACAAACAGCTAACTTTTAGGTTATTATAAACAGATGCTAGAAAAAAAGTCTATTTTCAGAGGAAAACTGTGATTTTCAGCAGTTGCAGATACTACAGTATGTTGCTGAAGCGCTTTGGAAACTTTCCAAACTGTAATCTTACTTTTGACTCTCAGCAGCAAACTCCCGGATAATCTAGTCCAAATTTGCACTTCTTCATTGGCAGGAGTTCATACCGGGGTAGAACCATCTTCAGCAACACTCCAAAATGTCTGTTATTTCGCGGAAACCGCAATGTGCCAGCTCTTGTGGTAATTTTTTTTTTTTTCTCCCCTGGTGGGGAAAAGAATACCTCCCCATCCATTTACTGAGCCATTTTCAGTATCACTGGCACAAAGCAGATTCAGTACACTGCGTGCCTAATCGCAAAAATCCTCCGCTGTAACCCCTTTCAGAGCACGGTTCACTGTGTCCGTGCTAACAAAAATAGCAGTAAGGGCTTTATACACTCGCTGACCTTGCACACGGGCTTGGACTTAACATTGCACTTGTCCCATCGGAACAGAGGCTGGCACTATTAATCAATAACTCACATATATTTGTTTTAGCTGTGGGCCTTCCATTTAGCTGGGTAATGATTTTGTATTTACTGTACACCCTCGGTCTGGGGTAAGCAATCAGTGGTCCTCGCAGTAATACTTCCGTTCTTGACCTCTTGTGCAAAGGCTTTATTGAATCAGGGCCCTGAGTTGACAGATGAAGGTAAAGCTGCACGTGATTTTTGCACATCTCTTGCGATGATCGCTGTGAGCCGACAGAGAAAGCTGTGAGAAGTCATCCTCTTCACTCTAAGACCGAAACATTGACCGCAAGGTCCGATCGCCATCAACTGCACTGCTCTGCAAATCCTTCTCCCCATTCTGCACCTTCCCTTTTTCCTTAGTGTGCCTTTTATTTTCATTAGGTTACTCAGAGGTTATATAATTTCGCATCGTGACAACAAGGAGACATGAGCAAGCGTGATAATCGCAGAGCGCTTGAGAGGCGTCCTCGGCGTGCCGTGTGAGGCGCGCGCAGTTCGTACTGTCTGTCCGCGTTCATTCCTTTGAATAAAGAGAATCTCCTTCAGCTCTGATGCACGCCCTAATCTCCTCACCCTAACTGCAGGCAGGTCACGTCAATTAGCTCTCGTCTCTTTCAAACAGTACAAGTGGAAACTCTCCACCAGGTGCGCGCAAGGCAAGAAGCCTCTTGAAGGAAAAAACTTTCTGAAAAACAACAAAAATAACTCCCCCTTTGAGGACCCTGAACCGTGGCATGTTGTTAACAGGAGTTAATCGAAATCGTAAACACTTACCAGCACTGGATTCAAACACTTGAGTACACTTTTTATTTAATGTGTGGTGTCCAGAGTTTTTGACCTCAGTAATGCGCTACTTAGGCAGGCAATCATTCATCGCTCGCACTCGTTTTTTTTTTTTTTTTTTTTTTAAGAAAGCCCACGTTGCTTAAACACATGTGACTTAACAGTGGCAATGTCAATTAGGTCTTATTCATGTGAAATTATAAACTGCACCGGCCATAATCAGCACAACCATTTGAGTGGCTAATTTATTTCTTAATTGAGTGAGTCATAGTGAGTAACTTCTATAGAGCCTTTCGAGGGGCCGAGTTAATGGTCTTACATGAAATCGTGTCAAAGTCTGCAAACACAGCTCAGAATCAAGGCCAAGGTGGCTGGCTCTTATCCCATCAAATTAAATCGTCGCCTGTTTCTCCTCACAGATCAGCTACCAGAGCATCGAGTCCTCCGATCCAGGCATCAACGTCCCAGGACCCAGAAGAACGGTGTCTAAGCTCAAAAATGAGACGTACCATATGTTCTCCAACCTCCACCCTGGAACGACTTACCTGATCTCTGTTCGAGCACGTACAGCGAAGGGCTTTGGTCAGACTGCCCTCACCGAAATCACCACTAACATCTCAGGTAAAAGCACCGATCGCACCGATTATCAGCACCTGTTTGATCACACAGGAGGCACGAGAAAGCATAGAGGTTCTGTGAAAACTGTATTTTTCCATGTTATTGGCCATTTTATGATCTTGTGTCTATTCTGCTTAGCCCTGTTGGCTTCCTGCACTGTGGCTTATAAGATAGTCAGGGCTTGTAATGAATGAAATACTATAAATAAAAACAGATTTTACCAGTTCACCTCAATGACTTTGCAAAAATCCGTTTCAACACAAGGCTGAACCTTAGGATGGCTGACCAATGGATTGCCCAGTTTGTAAAGAAATGCAGGAGAAAGTTAAATAAATACATAAGAAACATAATTCTTTGACCCAGGATTGGAAAACATGCAAGTACTTTCTTACCTTTCATAAAAATAATTAAAGATACAAAACATTCTTCTAAATTCAAGGGACAAAGATCAACAAGTTGACAAGTTAGTTTTGGTTATTTATTCATAATCTGGTGTAACACAAAGATGGTTTCATGACTACTGTAACCAGCAGGAGATTGCGCTTTGCTGCTTTGATACAATCAGGGGTCAGATTATGTCTTCACGTGTCACTGAACTGGTTCTCAAGGGAATTGGATTTCCAAACAATGAATGTAGGATGCAGTTTAAAACCGTGGAAAATAACATGGAATTTAACTTCATTACAATTATTTTAGAGCACTTTATGATTATTTAGCACCAAGATTCATAAACAAGCTTAACTACGGAGATAAGAAAAGTGATTAGTAATAGTTTAAGTACACAGATCAAACGCAGTTTATTTAGAGAGTTAAAACAGGAGGAGGAAAGGACAAATTATCAAAACATGGGTAGGCACCGTTTCTGTAAAATTCTGAATAATCCAGCTTTGCAGCAACATTTGTTTTATTTTTTATCAAGTGATAATTAAAAAGAGACAACTGTACACAGCTGTTCTGAAATAATTATGAAGTTTAGTACATCAGCCATGCATGTGTACATATAATTATTTGACAATCTGACAGGCTTCTAGCGTCAATAAAGGTTCCTTTAAAATCTCTGACGAGTCAATAAGAAATGATTCATGACTCTAAAGTTTATTTATTGTAGTTATTCCTCCAGTCAGATGTTGTCCTTAAAGTTTGCAGGAATGCCTCATCAGGTTAGCGCCTGAAGTTCTCTAAAAAAATCTTTCTTATTGGACACAAACATATATTAAAGCTTGACATCAAATATTACGAAGAAACATCTCTTTCATTTAAAAATTTAATTCCATTTTAAACTTTAATCCTAACAATATTTAAATGCTCATTTTTAATTTCTTAAATGTCAATTAAAGTCCCTCTGTTTCCCCTCTTGTGCAAACTGAAACATTACCGTACAAGACAACTTTTTCTTTATCAAGTGAAACAAAAATAGCTAAATGAAATTTCAACATTAGGGAATAAAAACAAAAATAAAAATAGAAGTCAAATTGATAGCTCAAAAATGATTAAGGGACACAGAATGTTGTTGCTGTTCTTAAAATATTATGGACAAAATCAGGACAAATCAAAATTCACCCAAGGAACAACCTGGACAAATTTTGTGCCTTTTACATTAACACAGCCATAGTCTTACAAAAAAACAAAAAATAAACTAAATAAAATAGTTGTCAAGAGACCCAGGATGTTACTACAACTAATAATGAACAGCTAAAATATTTTTCTGCATGATTTTCGCATTTGTTGCTGAAGGGAAATCTGCAACGTGAAATAGAATAGTTGCAAATTGCTCTGAAATTGCTGGATATGATGGCTGGGATTTCTGCTGGGTGGCATTTAGTGCAAAGTGCTTTGGTATCCAGAAAGAAAACATGTTCCAGGAGAAAAAAAGATCTGCTAAAATATGGAGAATAATGCGCTACTTTTTGAATTCACTGCTGAGAGAGAATAAAAGAGCCTGAGATTCGACCCCTTCAACAGGATGCTTCCCCAAAACTTTTGGAACCCATATTTAGGGAAAATTGCTGTTATTTGAACAGGTTTTGTTCCACCAGATGCAGCCCTAGTGATCATCATTGGTACTGCACTGTAAAGCGCCTTCTCTTCGGCTTCATGTCTTAAATCCACGAGCAACATGCATCTTTTATCCACAGCTGTATATACCCGTATATAAGATTTCTTTCACCACATTCTATGATACAGATTTTGGGATCACTCTCTTTCAACCTCGGTGTTGCTCATCCACC
Source organism: Fundulus heteroclitus (assembly GCF_011125445.2). Classification (NCBI taxonomy): domain Eukaryota; kingdom Metazoa; phylum Chordata; class Actinopteri; order Cyprinodontiformes; family Fundulidae; genus Fundulus; species Fundulus heteroclitus. The sequence continues at coordinate 19,737,148 of NC_046363.1, read as the reverse complement.
GAGGATAAACAGACACTCCTGCAGTGGAGGACTCATATTTTATCACTTCTCCAAACTTGCCAGACGCTGTCTCATCACTGTCCACAGGATATATATTAAGTCATAGACGACGGAGAACCACCACAGAGGGAAAGATGCTGTGTGCAGTGTACGAAGAAAAATACAGTACATTCCTGAGACCTGAATGCCAAATCTAGGAGTCTGAGCTTATTAGTGGTAGGAATCCAGCTTTTCTGTTGCTGTTTCCTTTTGATGCATTTTCACCGGGCAAAAGGTAGGATCGCTCCTCAGCGGAGCAAACCGTAGCCTCAGTCACTCATACCTTCTCCTTTTTTTTTTTTTAGCCCATATCTCTTTACAGGTACGTTCAGGCTGTGTATTATAGATTAAACGCACCATTCGGGCCTATTGGCTGCGTAGCAGAGAGACTTCTGGCACCACGCCAGACCACGGATAGAGTTCAAAAGACTTTGCAGATCATCATCTTCCTGCTTCGGCGGCCCACAGTGCAGAGCGTTCGCTTACACTGAACGTCTCCTAAATCTGCGCTGACAGCTAGCAAACACTGAACACCTTCAGCAGCCACTACTGTCAGCATCTTTAAACAATACCCACCGCAGAGAACCTGCCTGCACACATCCCCTCGTTCGCCCGTGCACTTATACATTCAGCGACGCGCTCTGCCGTGGCTGATGCACTAATATCCCTCAGACAGACTGGACCTGGCAGCAGGCTTCAAACTGTTTTTTTTTTTTTGCTGCCGTTCTACCTCAACGTCAACAAACGCACGCCCGGTTTTCTTTTAAAGGAACGCCGGGCCGTAATTGATGTCGGCTCCATTCTGCTGCAGTATTAGCAAACCGCTTTTTAATTCGATAATTATCTATGCCTCATGAATAGTTTGCTCTGCTTCCCCCTTACTAATTGACTGCTGATATTAAAGAGAAATGTGCCACAACATCTCCGGGGAGGAGCGCGACTTTAGCCAAATCCCTTCAAATGAGAAAGCCATTCAATTTAGCCTCACTCCTGTGATTTTTAATTGGCGCTGTGTCCAAGACAACTGGAAGGGGAATTCGAGTATCGTGTTCGAAATGAGATTGTGGGTGTTGGGTGTTATATAAATGTTTTGTCTCCGTGCTGAAAAAAAAAACAAAAAACAGGAGTAGGCATTCTGCTGCTACTAGTCCAAGTCATTGTTGTTCAGGTGGGGGAAAAAAATCAAAGGTGCAGTTGAATTAGTGCTACCTTAATGAGCACTGTAAAGGATAGCGTATTTATTCAAACCCCTTTAACTTTCTTACATTTGGTCCCATACCACGAACTTCAATGCATTGAGCTGGGATCGTGTGTGATAGGTCGACACAACGTGACGCATAATTATGAAGGGGAAGGGAAAGCACACAAAGGGTTTTCAATTCTGCTGCGAATATAAATCCGGAGAAGTGTGACATGCAAATGTATTCCGCCCCCACGAATCAATACTTCATAGAGGCGTCTTATGCTGCAGTTATAGCTGCGCGTCATTTAGGGTACATCTGCACCAGCTTTACAAGTCTGGAGAGTATTTTTTTGTTTACCTGTTCTCTGTTAAAAAAAAAAAAAAAGCTAAAATATTTTCCAGTTTTTGGCTGTATCATTCTAACATATGAATATGCCCTTTCATTGTAACTCTGGCTGTATTTTAGGGCGGTTGTCCTGCTGAAAGGAGAACATCTGCCCCAGTCTCAGGTCTGCTGCAGACTCTTGACAGCTTTGTTTACAGGGTTGCTCTGTATTTAGCTCCGTCCATTTTCTCCTGCACTCTAATCAGCTCCCTTGTCCCAGCAGCATGACACCACCCCCACCATGTCTGTGGAAATGTTTTTTCTTAGGGGGGGTTAGCCAAGCCAGACGGTTTGGTTTTGTCTTCATCTCAACAAACTAACTTCATCAACCGGTTTTATTATTGTTACTTTTCCATGAAGTGTAGATTGAAGACTAGAAGTACTCCTGGCAGCAGATTTTCTCATCTAAGCTGTGGATCCCTGCAGCTCCTCCCCTCGCCGTGGTACCCGGGACCTCTTGGCTGCTCGCCAGATTAATACTCTCCTCACCCAAGCTGTTCTTTTAGGTGGACTGACATGTCTTCCTGATTTTGTATTTGTGCCATGCTCTTTCCATTCCTAGATGATAGATTGAACAGTGAACTGTGAGCTGCTTCAACCTTGGGCTTTAAAAACTGCTTCAGACGTCTTGCTTTGAACTTCCCTGCTCTAAACTTCTCCATACCTTTTATCAAAGAAGCGGTCCGCTTTGTTCCTTTGGTCTTCGTGATGCCGTTTGTTCTCAGCCGTTCTCTATCAAACCTCTGAGGCCCTAACAGTTCAGCTACATTTACACTGAGAAAAAAACTACACACGTGTCACCCTGTTTAAGTGACTTTTGAAGGCAGTTGGTTGAACTTAATTTCATTTAGGAGCTTAAAGTCTCCTGGACAGAAATGTGCTAAGCATGCTTAGCATCCTTGCCCCTAAAATTAGAAAATTAGACATCCTGCTCTTGAAATAAGATGATGGAGATGAACTGTTCCTATTTTAAGTGGAAAAATCTTATTCCATTGGCAAATCATCTTATTTACCTGCTCAAATCAAGGACAAATGCACTCATTTCAAGAAGAATTGACTCATTTTTAGTTCTGTTTTTGCAGTGTACGAAATACGTCCAGGTTTGTGTAATGGGACAGATGTAACTTTGTGAGTTGTCTTTGACACTCAAACCCTAAATATGTCCCTTTTGTGTGTGTTTTCAGCGCCTACATTTGATTATGGAGACATGCCGTCACCTTTAAGTGAGACGGAGAGTACAATTACTGTGCTGCTGCGCCCCGCTCAGGGCAGAGGAGCGCCGGTCAGGTGAGGGGATCCCCTCAAACCAACGCGTAGTACTCTTTTAATACCATGGTCTATTGAAGTTGCATATCCGCTCTGTTTGCAGCACATACCAGGTTGTGGTTGAAGAGGAAACTGGGAAGAAAGTGAAGAGGGAGCTGGGGCTTCAGGAGTGCTTCCCGTTGCCCACGTCTCATGGTGAGGCCCAGGCCCGGGGCACGCCGCACTACTACACAGCCGAGCTGCCGCCCAGCAGCCTGCCAGAGGCCAGTCCCTTCACCGTCGGAGACAACCACACGTACAACGGCTACTGGAACAGCCCGCTGGACCCGCACAAGAGCTACCTGGTCTACTTCCAGGCCATGAGCAACTTCAAAGGGGTGAGTGAGGAGACGCCGGCCAGAGATGCTGACAGATTCGACAGCATTTGATCATCAAGCTGTAAGCATAAGTGTTTAAAGCAATTCCAGTGGAGGGCCATTTTGGATAAGTGTCTGTTATTTGCAGCTCTAATCCTGTGGTTAAAGCTGCAGGATAGTTGCCATTGTCTGAGATCACAACCCCTGAGTGAGTATTTGTGCTGCTAGAGAGATTTTTGGACTGAAAGCAGGCTGTATGTATGCGTATACCCCCCTGCTTTTGATTCTTCGCAAACAAAACATTTCTGGAAAGGGAAGTATGTGCATGCAGCATGGAGAAGCTCTGACTAGCTGCGATTACTGAAGGTACAAAATGTACTTCATGCGCCTCTCAGTTCCAGTCCAAAACTGTTTCCTTACATCATTGTTTTGTGGGCAGATAAATCCCCTCAGACGTTCCTCGGGGGATGCCACATTACCTTTCCAAATTCCATCACAAGAAAAGCCCCTACCTTGGTGACGCGATCACTTAAACATAAGTGGGCAAAGGTGCAGAAAAAAAAGTTAGGAATATGGCCGTTTTTAATGTACAGACAGTGGAAATTGACATCGATAGCGAAAGGTTTTTGCAGTAATAAAATAATGGTAAGTGTTATGTGGCTTTAACATATTTTGATGTTTGATGTTTTTATGTTTCTGTGCTGAAGAACAGTTAAAACATTTTATTCTTTGCAAGTGCATTTATTTGCTAGTATAGTCAATATTTACAGTGTTTCATTTTTTTTTTTTTTTTACAACTTCTGTACCAAACCCTGACTCACTGGGACTTTCATTTTGGTGCTTGGAGCAGATCTCAATTTGTTGGATTCCCTTTTCCCCATCCAGGACTAACTACAGGTGAAGTGGGTTAACATCTAGGAGTTTTCTGGTTGCAGGTCCAAAATATCAATATTTTTTTTTAAGCCACCATAACCTGACATGCAGTTTAGATTGTTGAAGGAAGTTGCTCGTTAGCTCCCACTATTTATTCATGGCAGCTTTCTCGGGGGGAACTGGGAGGAATCTCACTCCCATAGATTGTGAGGGAACCCCACATTTGCTTCACTCTTGACAGAACTAAGCATGTGTGGTAGCTGGCAGCTTTTTCTATTATTTTGTCCTAAACAGTTTCGGGAATGGTTTGTACAAGAAAATAAGTTTCCACTAGTTCTTCTGCTCTATGTTCTGTTACTTTCAGCAAAATGTGAGTCCCTAATGTTTTTCAGAAGGGAGTTTGCCTTGTTTGAAGAGCCAAAGGTACAAAAAAAAAGTGATGTGCTCCCAGCCACCCTGTTGCCAGTGTTTAACAACACAACTCTTTGCTGCACACCTAGTTCTGCAGCTTGCCTGAGACTCAAGGATGTATTCTAGGCCCCTACACTGAAAATAAACCTCTCCATAAAGTTCATATTGAGCTGGAAATCTGTTCTTTCAGATACAGTATATTTGCAGAAGATTACTTATATCTGAGGTTATTTGCATGCAAAGCATTTATGGCTGCATGCTTTTTAAAAAAAAAAAGGTAATCACTGCTGACACGAGAAGACAATGATTTTAGGAAGGGTTCTTCTGATCAGAGTAATATGTCCTCAATACCTGTCAGAATAATTAGAGAACAGGTATCTATCAATACAGAGTCCAAATCTGAGGAATACCACTGAAAATCCTGCTGCTTTACAGTGCATTAAAATGAAAAGATAAATTTGGTCGCTTCCAATGCTGCACTTTCCAGTTTTTAATTTTTTTCTATCCTCTTTTTGATGGAAATGAATATTATTTCCCAACCTAACCTTAATCCACCTTAATATGTTGCTTCAACCCAGGATGACTAGGGTAAGAAAGTGGGTATAAGGCAACATATATGATCCTGCTATTTTCAGCCACAACAGTTTACATTTGTAATTAGGGGTTAGAGAAGACAGCGCAGAGACATAAAATGCACAGAAGCACACATTGATCCAGGAATCCTTTCTATGTTATATGGGAATAGCGGATGATCTGCCCCCCCCCCCCCCCCCCCCACACACACACACACACACACACACAGATAGGATAGCTAAAGCTGCCTCTATCACTGTGAATGGCATTGAAGAGTGTTTTAAGGGGCTTCGATTCTTAGTTGAAAACCAATATTTGTACAGCAAAAGTGAACTTGTGGCTTTTTTTTTTTTTTACCAGGTAGAATTTTTTTTTATTTTATTTTGTTATTGAAAGTATACATCAGAATTGGCCAAAAAACTTTTTTTTGCAACATGTCATGAATTGTTTATTTCTTTGGTCTTATCACTTAGTAAAATTATGTCATAAATTAATTTGCAATTATAAATGTCAAAAATATATATCGCCCCATGCCTGAGGGGAAGCTTTATATTTAACAACTTTCAAACTGGAATTATGTTAGTTTGGACTGATTTTTTTGTCAGCACAATACTAAGATGTGAAAAGTCCTGCAGAGTGTAATTACACCTAGAGGACCAGTAGAAAAACCCAAAACAACACTGACCATTTAGCAATAGCTGGAACACTCCCGGTCCAAACACACGGCATGAGCCAAACATCACCATCTGTTTTTAATTGACTGTTTCAGAAACACTCGGATGTGACCGCTGTCAGACGACTCTGTGAGGTGAAAAACGATGGCTCTCAAATGTTAATAACACTATTAACAGAGAAAAGTGCCAAGGTGTATGATTGGCTGGTTTGTTAACAGTTTAATTACCAGATTTACACACTTTATGAATCTGTTTCACCGTTTCAAACTACTGCAGACCATGTTGTTCGCAGGCTTGCCACGACATGTCACCGTTTGTTTCCTCGTGTAACTTTTAACAGAAGAAACAACCTGTTGGGTGTGCTTTCACTACCACAAACTCAAATGCTTCTGAATGATAACTTCACACTCACAACGTGTGTGTGTGTGTCTGTTGTTCCTCATGGAAGATTATTTCAGTGCAGCAGCAGCAGCAATATTTCAGCCCTGAATGAAACTGTACTTTGCAGCATTTGAACGACTGGAGACAATGTTGGCTGTATGATTTGGCACCATGGGTCAAGAATGCTGGCCCCCTGCCAGGCCAAACAAAACATAATCCCATCCGCTGGTAAAGCCAGGCGTCCGCTATCTAATCCCATGCTTAGCAGACTAGTTCTGTGAAGTGCTCACACTGCACTTCCCTCCATGTGCTTCTCCACTGAGGTGAAAAAAAAGATGATACTGGTGGGGATGAGCCACCAAGCCCTGTCTGTGGGACTTTATGTCCCATACTAGGCTTAGAAAAGAAAGGGGGGAAAAAATAAAAAATCACGGAACCTGCAACTGAGAAAATTCGAATAGTCAAAGAGACACAAGTGAAAACTTCACAGATGGCTGCGTTTACAGCAGTCGTGGGCAAAGGTCTTGGCCCTGACGCACATGCTGCTTAGCAAATTCAATTTCTTTTATATTTCGTTTATATTGTGACAGATCGCACTATTTTTTAGTATATAACCTAGAATGAAGAGATGGATTTTAAATAGTTGTAAAGAGGGATATTATCCTAAACAAGAAATACCTCTAAAACAAAACAAAAGAAAAAAGGAAGGAAAAACAGTCATTAAATTATGAGTTAAATTTGTTTCACATAAGCATTATGACCCCAGTTAAAGCCATGATGTATTCCAGCTGAAATGAATACATTTAATTAGCAAACCGATTTTCATAAAAACAAAAGCACTGACGTCCCAATCCAATTTCAGGTGTCAGCTCGGGTTACTCGTCATGACGTTTTCAAATGACTGGTATCAATAGTACCCGACAAATCTCTACTCACAATACCTTCTGTTGGTCTACTGCCTGTGATTTAACAACGGCAACCCATTTAATGAGCATGGCTTGGAAAACTGTCTCGTAAATAACCATCCAGGTCAGGACTGGACACAAGTATTAATTCAAAATAAACCCAACTCTAAATAATCTCCCATTTCTACAAGCTTTTTACATCTTTCCAAGCATTCATTTTTAAGCACCAAAAAATACACTATGTCCACAAGCTTTGGTAGCTTCCACCCCAGAGTGTTATCATAAATGTTATGTGTTAACGCGTTTATACTCTACAGACAACACGTGTTCATAAAGACGACAGACAGGGAAAACGCGTAAGGCTGACAAGTTTTTTCCCCTTTCGGCTTCTGAAATCAAAAATGGTGATGCAACACGGCGTCTTCTGTTGGGTGCACTGCCAAACATGTATTTATAAAATACCCATTCTAAGCTATGAGAACGATCATATTTTTGATGCGATTGTTATTAGACTTTAGCAGAATATGTTATTATGAAAGCAATATGTGATTTTTGCTAGTAAAAAGCCAAATTAGTTACACACTGTCCCTTTAAGTTTCTCATATGTTTGGTGAATCTCTTTCTTCCACCAGCAGTCCTTTTTTTTTTTAAATGTAAACATCTTAAAAGTATTGTGTGAATTTCAAAAACCTCTGATTCTGACTAAGCTCTTTCTGTGCAGCAGAGTTGTTCTGATGTGTCAGATTTGATAATCACTCCAGGTTTCTGCACCCTGACCTCCTCATTAAAATGCAAGCTGAATTGTCAGGCCCCTTAATTTTGTTCCTCATTAAATCAGTATTTGTGTGCTTAGTTTTTGTTTTGTTTGTTTACCTTTGGGGAGTGCAAACACTGCAACACATCGCCTTACAGACCTGTCGTCTTTGTTGGATGCGTCGGACCCAGAATATTTGCCATTTTTTAACCCTGCCATTATGTCAAACTGTGAAACCTGCATAATTGCTGCAACTGATTGATCACAACAATATAAAAATAACCGACTTTTGCTTTGCAGGACACAGCATCGGAATCTGCAACACTGAAAGTTTTATCTCCCAGCTTTACCCACTAGCACACACACACACACACACACACACACACACACACACACACACACACACACACACACACACACACACACACACACACACAAACTGTGTGCTGTGAAGCCCTGTGCTGTGCACTGGCCTTTGTGTTTTGTATCTCGAGCTGCCAGGAACCAGTAGCCCCTCGGCATGACTGGCACCGCGCTCAGAGACATGTGATGTATGTTTGACAGCCTGAACCTGGCCAGTTTACTCTTCTGCTGAGCTCTCATGCATTGATTTAGGTGCCCGTTTTACAGAATTTGCCTCTATCCATCACGGCAGCTTATTTATTTACTGCAGTAAATAGCTGACAATGTATGTGTCTTAGTTCGCCAAAGCCTGTAATAACTGAATGTATGACTGATTGCAACTGCTTTGGAGGCAGAATTAGATGAATCAATTTATGTTTTTTTTTTTCTCCCCCAAAGAAAACTGGTTTATATAATTAAGCTTTAAAAGCTCAAACTCAGCTTTTCAGAGTTGCCCTTTCAAAGAATAGGATTAATGATTGTTAATTAAAATGTTTTTTTTTTTTTTAATCTGGAGAAATTAAGAGACATGGAAATACACTGCAGAAGCTTAACCATAACACCCCCCCCCCCCCCCAAAAAAACAAAAAAACCAACTGCAATTAACTGTTGGACCTAATAAGTTTTATTCATGTTTGATTTTAAAGCATACCCAAGCATTAGAAAGCACTTATTTTCTGTGAAGGTACTTTTTTTCCCCTTTCAAATACCTATTTTAATTCCCTTTGTGTAAACATACATAATCTTACTATAGCATTTTAACGTTTTAAATGTTTTTATATTATTCTGTACAGCACTTTGGTCCCTTTGGTCATTTGAAGTGCTTTAAAAATAAAATTGGATTGGACTTTAATAATGACATTATTGTTAGTCTGCTTTTTATATCAAAATCACTTCTAGGATTGTTTTGTTCACTTTCTTTGATAAGTTAATATGTTTATGTTATCGTTCTCATGTTTAGGGTAGGGCTAGGGAGTATTATGATCTTAGGGAACACTAAATTTTTCATTACATCAGGTGGCAGGTCAGACAGTATTCATATTTTGTTGTTTCTGTTTTTGTAGTTATTATTGCTCATTTTAAAAAGCATTCATAAGAAATCTGATGATTACAGATTGATATTATTATGTCAGATAGAGCTGTTTTTCACTTTAAATATTTAGAATGTCGCTGTTTGCGTTTGATCAAAATTGTCTTTCATGAGGAAAGTCTGGACTGAGCTACTAACTTTGTTGCAAGATTTTAAACTACCTGAACATACACTGCAAAATAACAACAGCTCAAGATCGTGGAAGAAATTACAGATATTTGCATGTTCCACTGGTCAAATGTAACCTTAAGCAAAATGCAATTAAAACAAAACAAAACTGCTTTTAAACTCTAACAGGCTACTCTCTATTTGATCAAAAGTTTAAGACCATTGCCTTAAAAGTCAAGCTCTGTGCAGAAATCCGTCTTTCATGTTATTTTCTGTCAGGCATTTACACCCTGATGGCAAAAGGCAAAAGGCTATCTGTCTTTGAATGTGGCAGCATGTTGAGATTCACAACCAAAGCCTCTTGCAGGGTGCCGTCAATGGCAAGCTTGGACACATTGAGAATCATTTAAGTCATCTTCAAAGGCCATGTCTGTTTCCATGCCACAAACCTACCCCTTCATACCAAAAAGATAAAAAAAAAAAAGGTTCAGTTCTCTGATGAGAATTTTTTCTTTTTTTCATCTGGACACTCCTGCTGGCTTTCACTGTTACTGGCATGACGGGGAGGTTCCACAGGTGAGGTTTTTCACGCAGATCATGATCAGAGGGCGTTTTTCTTCTAGCCAAGGCAAGTTTGTTTGTATAGCACATTTCAGAGACAAGACGATTGAAAGTGCTGCACATGAACAGAACCTCAGAAAAGAAAACATAGCAGAGAAAAAAATACATTGCAGTTGCATAATAAAGGCAGGTAAAGAAAAGTTGGACTGCAAACTTAAACAAGGGATGTTTCAGTTAACAGTTTGAATACATTGAAAATCGGGCTATTTAAAGAGCCTCGGTGTGCTTACGCTCATATTCAGTTCTGAACACGTTGCTTTTAGGCCTATATTTTCAGATGGTTTTCCTTGGGGAGAAAACAAGTTCACTGTATCTCTGTGGAACAATGGAGCTCCTCGTTGGGCAGAGAGGGCTAAATGGAGATGTTGCAATGGGCATCCCTCTTGGCTGAGGGTCCTCATCTGTGCAGGTCTTTGAACTGAACAATGGCGCCGTTCAGCAACACACATCAGATAAATGACTTACTACTGAAAAAAAACTCCCTTGTTGTATTGAAGTATTTAGGAAATTATGTAGTTTTAAAAAAAATGTGTTTTTCAGTTTCAGACTATAGATTCTCTCCATAAAGCCACCTTGAAAACACTCTTGTCAAGCATTCCTACGCAAGATTTCTTTTTAAAAAGCACAGTGGGACTCCTCAGTGCTGATTAATTTTGTTGCACTTTTAGTTTTAGGGTTAAACTTAAACTTTTATATAGCTGAGAGCCTGCATGAGTTAAAAAGTGATTTTCAGTTAATTTTACATTTTCTTTATTGTGTCCTTAATTTCTTTTTAAAATTTTTCAAGTTCAGCTTTTAAAATAAAACAGGTTATTATTCAGAAGTGTGAAAGGCAAAAACTTGTATTTTTTTCTCCAGTCTTAAGATTTTGAAAAGGCCTGCATTCATTCACACACAAACAGAACCAGTGGAAGAATATAACGGTAATTTAACAATTAAAACTACAGAAATGATTCCCCTGTAAAACAGAAAGTCGTGTTGGACAATATCAACCAATAAAAAGCAGTAGCTAGTTACTCTCCTAAAACACCTTTTAGAAGGTCAGATGTTTGCTCTACTTATAATCTGTTACCACTCAAAAGCCATTAGCGTCAATGCTTCAACCCTTTACCAGATGATTTGAGTTGAAGCACAGTTTGGAGTTTGCTCTCCTTTTTGATATTGCATCCATTTTATACAAAACACCTTTACTACAAGCAGTGGAAGAGACCCTCTGGATGATGGTAGCACCACCATGTTTGACTGTTGCTGCAGTGTATTGAAGCTGGACTCATCTGGAATCATCCTGGCATAGGAAGGATTTTGCTTGTCCATTTGGAAAGTTTATTTTAAAATTAATAAAACAGGCTATCATGAACATTTTTAAATGCCCTGACTTTAATAGACAGTGTGCAATTTTTTTTTTGTTGTAAAATCTACTTTGTCCAACTGATTTGGTTTTTTTCCCCCCTTTTAATATTGAAGTTGTTTGGTCGTTCCAGACCAAAAGTTCAAACTGATCATTTTAAAGCCTAACATGAAAATGCCCTTCGCAGCCATAATGAGTGTATGTAAACTTCTGGCTGTCACAGCAGACGGCGTGTGGCTGTGAATTTGCAGATTAAAACACCGAATTAAAAGCATGTTTGAAGTGTCCATCAGCTTAATGTGGAATGGCTATTTCAAAATGCAATTTAACCGGAGTTTAAGAAAAGCGCTTCTTTGCTCATTTCCGAATAGGCAAGAATTAGCATAATTGTCCCATAGTGCCTGAATTGGCATCTGTAAATTTTAATTTGATAATAAATCTCCTCCATGGGGGGGCAGGATGGAATTGGATTACAGTCTTGGATCTCATTAGAGTTATTTGACAAAGGTCTTTTTCATAACGCCGAGATGTCATCAGCTGAAATCTGAATAATATTAATTCATTTTCATAGTGGGGCACTGGTCTAAAACCCTCCTTTTAATTACCCTCTAGTTCTTTCAGCTCCCATCTTTTCTCCTTCAGCAAAAACTCTAATCTTCTTTACACACTTCACCACGGCTCTTGGGTTCTAGATATTTTTCACTAATATTGTTGGATAACGTGTCCTTTTGAGTTGCACCTTCGTATTCCAGGCTCTGTAGTGTCATTTAAAGTGGTTTCAACAAATGTAATCTTTAATATGTTTGCCAACCTTTTGGATGAGAAATATATTCACATCCATTCATTTAATTTTATCCAGTGCCATAGTTTCAGGATGATATACTGTGCTTCAACGCCGTGGTACATGTCATATATTTCTTTTATTGCATATTTTTGTGTCCTCTCATGGCTGTGTTTTATATTCTTTCTTTTCTCTTTTTTTTTTTTGTATTTCAGGAATCCAGAATCAACTGCATCCGCATCGCTCGCAAAGGTAATTCAGAGCTGTTTTTTTTTTCCTATCCATCTGCAAACACTATAACCTTGAATATAATCCTTTGTATCAAAACCTTTAACGAGCCAGTGTAGTTTTGCAATCTGTAAAACGTTAAAAGCCGTGAAATAACCACGAGGACGCGGCGTACATTGTGCGTGCGCATCACTGTTCTTTACCCTTTTCTTAAGCACAAAGGTTTAGATCCCCGACAAATTTTCTCCGATGGTTTCTTGTTGTTCAGCGGCGGGCCCCAGAGAAAAGGGCAACGAGCAGGGAGGGATTAGAGGTCAGGCTTTCATCCTGCTTGTTTGGGGGCAGACACTGGGCTACGCCACATCAAACCAGTCTCTTTGTTCTCATCAGCAGCCCACCAGATAGCTACATCTGAGAGCTCTGACCTCGGTGGCATCCGAAAAGGGTTCTCCAGATCAAAACTTCCAGATGGAGCTACCTTGGCTTTCGGTATAAGAAAGTGCCGCCCCCTCCCCTCCTCTTCGTCTGCACTTCGCCGTTTCGATTCAAAGAGACATGAAAAGGGCAGAGAAATTGACTCTAAGTCCTGATGGCAGGAGAGTCTGTGCCACAGTGCGCTGTCATATCATGGCGAATAAAAGTCATGTATTTATAGTTATCAGTCCTGCAACAGTAAGCGGAGCCTTGTAAGTCAATTGATTTAGAGGGTTGTCTCTTTTTCTCTCTTTCTTTCTTTCTTTTTTTTTTGAGAGGGGCTTTTTTGTGGCTGCATAACGAGAGATGAGGCTCTCCTCAAGCATAAAGCCAAAAGGCAAAGCTCAGCTCTCACTCCATCTGCCTCACACTACCCAGTCGGGCATTGATTAATTATGCTTTCTTACAGCGAAGAGCTGAACACTGCTGGCCTCGTGCCTTTTGACACCACCCACAGAAAGAGAACGATAAACAAAAGTGCAGTAAAATATTAAAAATGTCACAAAAAGAGAGGGAACGGAAGTGAAAGTAACCTAAACGCGAGATGAGTAATGCACTCTTAGGATTTAGCCCATTTCCTGGGGCTGCATGTAGATAAGGCCCGTTTACACTACACTTTTTTAACCGAGCCGAGACCAGTCCGAGCTCGGTAACCGAGATAACTCTTGTGTGTAAACGGTCAGCAGACTGAACCAGACCGCGCTAACGATAACCGGACCGCGCTAACTGCAGACCAGTTCCCCACCAGGTCTCGGACTGGTTTTTTTTAGCCCGGTTCCCTGATAACGAGGAGCGCATGAGCAGACCGCGTCATCCCCTTACGGTCAGCTGACTGTCAGCGGGTTTCCCGGCGTGTCTGGCTGCACGTCCCGATTCACACTCCATTCAGACAGATTTCAGACATTCATAATAATACTAGCTTCCTTACCGTGCCACACGGTTTCCAGTGATGACTCTGCTTATGAACCTCAGCGTCTGTTGTTGTTTCCTGCGTCTGTAAATCCTTATTAGACGTTCATTTGTCTTATCCACGTCCCAAAAGCCGACTCTATGTCTAACAATAACATCCTGAATATTACGGGTGCCGCCATTTTGATTTGCTCGGTCCCGCCTTCGATCCCAAAGAGCGGTAGTACCGCAGATCGCCACTAGGGGGCGAGGAGCAACCAAGGAACAAAAAACCGGGATAACTCTTGTGTGTAAACGGCTGCATTTATCTCAGTTAACTGGACCAAGCTCGGACCGGTCTTGGCATGGCTCGGTTTTTAGGTGTAGTGTAAACGGGCCTATAGATAAGTTCAATTTTAGCCAGAGCACCAGCTTTCTTCAGGGATGCTCGCAAGTTATTTTTTTTCCCAAGTCCAAGTCGTCTGATGTCGGTGAAGGCCACGTCCAAGTCAAGTCTCTAATGACTGAGATAAACATTTTCTCATCACATCCATGACATCTAGATGACCCAGCATCTGAAGCCTTCACAAAACAGCTATCAAACGATCGAGATTAAATCACATAGGTGGACTCCATTTTCTGAAGGAGGAAAGCTGCAATGGATTTTCTTGATATCCAAACAAAAGGGACTGAACACAAATGCGCGCCACAATTTGCAGACATTTATTTGTATAAAAAAAGAAAGAAAATGTTGAAAAGCATGTATCCTTTTGCTTCTACTTAGCGATCATGCACCACTTTCTGTCAGTCAATCCCATAAAATCCCAATAAAATTTATGGAAATTTGTGGTTTTAATGAGACAGAATGGGATTCAGTTGCAAGGGTGTGAATAATCTTGCAAGCCAAGATACTGATCTTTAAGCATACTTGAAGTTCATCCCACGGATGTTGAAATTGACTACGCTCCATACATGTATTTCTAAGTAGGGTGATACATCAGGATACAATAAACAAGACCGGGTTCTTTGTGTCTTTGTTCTGAGAAACATGACTTTTTGCATTTGTTTGCTCTGTGTAAACGAAGCAGTATCAAACAAAATAAATTGTTATGCATTAAAACTCGACATTCTAAGTATTGCTATGATGCGTACATATTCTAAACTGAGAAATCTTTCACCTTTGGTGTTTTCTAATTTAACATTTAACAGTAATTCACAGTGATATCAAAGGCAGCATGTTGAAATTCTTTAAACTATACGTGACGTTGGTCATTAGGCAATTGAAAATATGTTTCCTGAGAAAACAACATTGTTGAAGGTATTTGCAAGTGAAAGTCCCACCTCTTTGTTTAGATTAGATTAGAATAGATTTACCTTTATTGTCATTACATTTGTTCCGGTACAGAGCAACAAAATGCAGTGTAGCATCTAACCAGAAGTGCAATCAGCTGTAAGTGCATTCAGTATGAATAGTGTGATGTGTA
The DNA here is from genome assembly GCF_011125445.2 of Fundulus heteroclitus. Classification (NCBI taxonomy): domain Eukaryota; kingdom Metazoa; phylum Chordata; class Actinopteri; order Cyprinodontiformes; family Fundulidae; genus Fundulus; species Fundulus heteroclitus. The sequence goes on along the minus strand of NC_046363.1, from coordinate 19,721,924 downwards.
AGAGCTGTGATACAGAATGTTTTCATAGCATAAAAACAGTATTATTAGATGAAAACCTATAGATGTGTGCATTTAATGTAAGTAAACTATACACAGGAGCTACACTATAATTTACAATAAAGGAAATAGGCAGATGATAAATTAGGTGATGCAAATACAGATAGAGTGAGCATTAAAAAGCACATAAACGATAAGCAGTAGGTACCTAATGTTACTAAACTGGTGTGACATCCTGTAAATAGCTTTGTGCGAACAGACTGATTAAAGCGTGCGTGTTCTACGCTCCAGTAGTGAGGATGGTGTTTGGTCAGTGAGGGAATGAGGAGTTGAGGGGTGTGGGGGTGGGTAGTGGTCAGTGGAGGGCAGAGTTCAGTAAGGTTACAGCTCTGGGGAAAAAGCTGTTCCTCAGTTTGGTGTACCTTGTCCAGAGGGTTGTGAAGTGCCTGCCTGAGGGCAGGAGGAAAAACAGTCCATGTGCTGTGGGGGGGTGGAGAGAGAAGTCTTTCAGAATGCTGCGAGCTCGAGTTAGACAGCACCTTATCTGGACGTTCTCAATGGCAGGGATTAGCGTTCCTATGATGCACTGCGCAGTTTTCACTACCTGCTGCAGTCCTTGGCTCTCTGCCACAGAGCAGCTCCTGTATCAGACTGTGACACACTTTGTTAGGATGCTCTTGATCACACAATGATAAAAGTTCAGCAGGATGGCTGAAGACAGATGGTTCTTCTTCGGGGTCCTCTGGTGTCCCCCAGAGGTACCGCTGAGCTCCAGATGTGGGTTCCCAGGAACTCAAAGCTGAAGCCTTTCTTGATGGCCATCCTGCTAACGCGGATGGGGTCATGCGTGCCTCTTCTCTCCTCCCTGAAGTCCACAGTGAACTCTTTGGTTTCAGTGGTGTTAAGAAGCAGGCATCTGCACACCACTTGGCCAGGTGCCCTTCATCTTCCCTGTAGGCTGTCTCATTGTTGATGCTGAAGAGACCAATCACTGTGAACTTGATGTTGAGTTGGATCTAGGCACAGGTCTGCAGTCATGGAGAAGGAGGAAGTAGAGGAAAGGACTCAGCACACAGCATTATGGTACACCGGTGCTGAGTGGGACTATGGTGGAGCAGGTGCGGCCTGACCTCACACGCTGTGGTCTGTTAGTCACAAAGCTCATGATCCAGTAGCAGAGGGGAGGTGCTGGTGCCCAAGTTTTCAAGTTTGGTGACTAACTTGGAGAGGAAGACAATGTTGAATGCTCAGCTGAAGTCAGCAAACAGTACTCGCGCAGGTGAGTGAGCAGAAATCCAAGTGCTGTGGAAACAGCATCGTCTATGCTCCTATTGCTGCAGTAGGAAAACTGGCCTGGGTCCATTGTGGGTGTGAGGTAATCCTTCACGTGTGCCAGAACGTTGGGATGCAATGTTTTGGCACTGGTACGATGGATGTTGGCACAGCTACTGTGGTGAAGGACAGGTTGAAAATATCCGTGAAGATCCTGGTGAGCTGATCCGCACATGCCCTGAGCACACGTTGGCGGACGCTGTCTGGTCCAGCAACCTGCCGTGCGTTGATCCAGCTCGGTGCAGGGTGCTCTGCAGAAGTTGATGTCTTGGTGGCATCTCCTAATCTAAAAACACTGGAGGGTACAATGAGAATTGCTCCACAGAAACAAAACGGGATGCTCTACCCTTTAGAAATATGTGTTTAATGGTCTCAGAACAAGCTGTGAATGTAGTAACAGTATTGTGAGGATTACATTATACATTCTTTCAGAATTATGCAATCAGGAAAACCCAAGAGAATTTCCAGTTTGAAGGTGTTCCTGTTTTTTTTTTTTTTTTTCCTGAGGTTGCTCTCAATGATTCCTCGAGCATTAACATAGCCTCTGCATCATCAGGTCCTGAGCCATTATTATCAAGCAGCCCATCACCAGCAAAGTGGAGGCAAATGATTCTGGCTTGGATAACAGAGCTGGAGATTACATTTCAACTTCCAGGTGACAGTTTAATTAAGGATCCTCTGGCAGGCACAACACAACAATGGACTTCCATTTCTCCCCTAAGTGCCAATTTCCACCACGGGGCAGCAGGCAGGTGCTTGGATTCATGCAGAAATCTATTTCATGCTCCTGTTTGGCTTAATGGAAATTTCGAAGCTAAATATGACAAAACAGCCTTATCTGTCCAAAACATTGCAGAGCTGAAATTGATTTTCCTCAGTTCCTCATCTACATGTTTAACTAGTATATCCCTTTATCTGGGCAGTTTTAAATGGAGAGACAATACAGGAAAAAAAACAGAGGGTCGAGTCGGTCACTGTGAGCTGCTAACAGTTTGAACCATTGTATTTTCATTTACTGGAGCCATCTTTGGATAAAACAGCAAGCACGCACGCTGTCTTCCAAAACCCTCTGTAACACTGGTGCATATGGAAAACACCTGTTATGTGATTTGTTAATAAATGGGGACACAGAGACATCTAGAGCAACATTGCAACACGAAAGCCATTCTAAAATGAGACCAGTGACTCATTTTCTCCACTCCACTAAGCCAGACGCTCATCACTTATTAAAATCCCTGACAAGAAACAAAATGATATTACTACTCTCATCTTTTTTTTTTTTTTGGGATGAGGGTTCAAAAGCAGTGCCCATGGCTGCTGATAGCTGGGCTAAAACATGGCTGTATTTTCATTGTCCCTGCCCTAGATCTGATCCCCCCCCCCCTCCTCTCAGCAGACTGTGAGATAGCGCTCTGTCCCCAGGCGTACTCTGACTTTCTCCTGCTCTCCAGATAGTTTGAGCTATTCCAATGCGATCAGAAGGGCTGGTTTCAGGGCTGTCAAAGCCTGGAGGACAGGCTGGCAGTAGGGAGGAGAAGAAAAAAAAAAAACTAGATCAGTGGGCCCCCTATAGCAAGACAAAGACAGCCCCACTGCTCAGGACCATTTACATAAGTATGAAGCTTTACGGTAGAGAAATGAATAACCTGCTATTATGATAATGACCTTTCCATTGGCTAACAGACACCAGGGCACCTTGAGATTATACTGCAGGCCTGAGTAGATTATTCAGACTGGCAACAATATATTTCATTCATTTCCGATTCAGAAGTCACCCCAAAGTTTCATTGTATGTATTACAACACAACTGCATGGGGTTTTTATGCAGAAATATTTTGTTGTGGCCATGTCAGGCCCTACGTAATTTTGAGGAAGACTGTTGGGTGGCAGCTGTCCAGCCCACAGTCTGTGACACATTTCACAAGAAAGGTAAAAGAGAAAAGGTAATTGTTAAAGAGTCTTGCTGCTCACAGAGTTATGTATTCAAGTACTTTCATAAAACGTTGAGTGAAAGGAGTGTGGTAGAAGTTGCACAAACAACAGCTGTCACCACAGCCTAGAAAGAGTCGTGACGCAAAGCTCGTTGAAAGGTTTGGGCGAGCTTCACAATAGGTAGACTACATCTAGAGGCTTTAAAGCTGCAGTAGGTAACGTTTATATAAATGTATTTTTGTTTCTTTTTTGTTAAATCTGCCACTATGTCCTGGCAGTAGAATATGAGGCAGATATTTTGTGAAAAAAAAAAAAAACATCAAGCTTGTCTGGCTCCTTCCAGTTGTTCTATTGCTGTTGGCTGAAATACACCGCTCCCGGTCAGAAACAACCAATCAGAGCCAGGCAGTCCTCTTGGCTGTGATTGGTTGTTTCTGTAGGGGTTCTGACTGGTTGTTAGCAGTGTCAATCACTCTTGTGTACGTGCTGCTCACACTCCCACACCGTGCAGCGCTACTGTCATTCAAGCTCCAGATTGCCGGTGGGCTGCAGCTGTGCGGATGAATGGTGGAGAAACAAGCTGCTTTACAGAAAAACTGCCGATTTCTGGTGTGTTAAGAAGAAACAGTGGGCTGCTACTCAGTGGTTTAAAATGCCTTGTTTTAGAATAAAGTAAACATTTTATTTCATTAAGAAATCAAGGTCCCAGAATCAGGGGGGAGAGTTGAGAGGAACAGAATCCAAGTTGCTCGATGTTCAGTGTTCACAATAATTGATGATGTTAGGAGCCAAGACATCATACAGCTGTTGGTCTGCTGTGTTTTATCAAGCCAAAGTCAGAAAAAGCCATCCACCAGGTTATTTTCACAGCCCCCAATGTTTGCTGACAAGCTTAATGGCGATTCTGATTTCATTTTCCAGCAGTAGTTTGTCCCTACCCACAGTGCTAAAAGTACCATTACATAGCTTGTTGACCATGGTATTTTTTTGCGTTGTTAGCCCTTAAACTAAGCTAGACCCCTTAGAAAACCTGTGTAGTATTTTCTAGACAAAGACAAGAGACACCAGAGCCAATGACAGAGAATAGCTGAAGGCTGCTATTAAAGCAGCATGGGCTTCCTTCAGCAGAGCCACAGAGTGTCCATGCTACACTGCACTAATGCAGTAAATCAAAGTACAATGCACTATAAGATATTTCAGCTGACTGAGGTTTCTGTATTAAAAATACCTTTTTTTTTATTGTTCTCATGTAGATTTCAAATTTACTGAGAAACAAAACCTTTATATTACTCTAGGTGCACAACTGACATTTATAATATGCAATTGTTCTTTAGATGGACCTGAATTTGAATGAAGTTCTCATTAATATTCTTTGTGAGCCACAAGCAAATCACCTAATCCAAAGCATATCCAATTAAAAGCAATAACACTTTGTTTTCTTTTTAAGATATCAGTTTTTACAGGTGCAACACTGCTTTTATTTCTTGTATTTATAGGCCTTTATGCCACTGGACAATATGTTCTTATGTTGACAGTAAACAAGTCATAAAGCAGCCAAAGCCTTGAAAAAAAAAACTATTCAGTAGAGAAACCTCTACTGAACAACTATTGATTACGACAGCTTTATCAGAAAGCAGAACGATGGCTCCTTGGATAAGAGATAAAAACTAGAAAGATTTAGGTTTAGGTGTAGTAGTGTGTATCGCTCTGTGTACATGACATATTTATTGCATCGTCCAAAATATTCAAGGTGTTTCATTTCTTTGTCAACTATTTAAAAAAGTTGTTTGCAACCAGAATACGAAAAATAAGCAATTCTGATTATCTCTAAGACCAAGGGACTGTTGTGGACTGTTAGGAAACACGCGTTTTTGACAGAACATACATTTGCACCTCAATCACAGCCTCTATCAAGGAATTTAGAATAGAATAGAGTAGAATTCAACTTTATTGTCATTGCACTGTCACAAGTACAAAGCAACGAAATGTGGTTTGCATCTATCCAGAAGTGCTATACAGGATTTAAATATTATTTATAAGTGTATGTATAAGTAAAAAGTAATAGTAGGAGACCATAAAATGTTGTGTATAAATATAAATATGGGAGCTATATGCACAGATTATACAGAATATACAGGAATGTTAGGAAAAGGATTAAATATGTATTTGCGGGTTTATAATACAAGATAAATAATGGCAGATAAGATTTACAGAATCTATACAGATTGTATACAAATTGTGTATGTGTGTGAGGGGAACAGTCCTCTAAATGTTACTTTACTTTAAATGTTACCTCTGTTGTAATGTTCTTCTTTTATAGCTGCTTGCAAGGATCACCGGAAAACTATGGAGGTGATCCAGCACTCTGAGGAGATGGGACTGATCCTCGGCATTTGCGCTGGAGGCTTGGTGGTCTTGATCCTCCTGCTCGGCGCTGTCATCATCGTCATCAAGAAAGGGTAAACGACTCCCACTGTCATGCTCTGCACAAAAACACATGCCTCATTTTGCTCAGTCATGCCACATCTGCCCCATCGTTTACATTTCGCTTTTAAGCAGCTCAGCGGCCATCTTTGATGCCCTTGATGAACTTTGATAAAGGTCATGAGTTTCTAAGGAGGAGGAGGGGATCAACAAGCAATGTTGTGTTGATTTTCCTACCACCGAGGTAGCAAACAGCTCACACGCGCAGAGCCTATCTGAGTGTGAAGTATTTAATTAAAGGTGGATGCAATTCAATTAACCACTTAATTACGCACACCGAGCAGAGGCCTGACCCTTAAATGAGATGGCAATTGGGAGAGGAAAGGTGTCCCTTCAGAGATTATTAGCCAATGATCCCACAAGTAAATTATTTGCACCTTTAGCTCTTCCACTTAGAGACCTGCGCCGTTAGTCTTTTAGGAGTCAAAGTTCCCGATAGAAAAAATGTAAATAGAGAGTATAGCTTTCCAAGCGGGGAGTCAGAGCTCCATGTTCGCTATTCAAAATGCTGACGAGGTTTGTTGGCTAACGTCGAAGAAAGCTGTTGATCGAAGTCACAGCTATTCAGCACACTTGTTCCCGGGCCTTTTTGTCCTGGAGAATTGATTGCCAGATTGGCTGTGACAGGAAGCCACACGGCCCAGTCCTCCAGGTGTAATGGCCAGAAAACGAGTAGATTGAAAGTTGGTCCATCTCGCTGTGTGTTTGATCTGCCAGCAGCTGCTTGATCCGCTCTTATGTGTCATATGGCCGCCTGCACAGCTGGACTCTTTAATTTTTCAATGTAATCAATACATTCTGCCCTCAGCTGGCATTGCTTTCATCTTACATATCTTCTTTCTCTTGATTTCCCCCCCTTCCCCCCACACCTCCCTCCCTTTGCTGTGCTCTTGCCAGAAGGGACCAGTACTCTTATTATCCGTAAGTGTCTGCCCCTCTCATTTGGTGATTCATCATTTACATGCTTGAGCTCCAGCTTGTCAGTCATCAGATGAAGGGGAAATTCAATGCAGTATTTCTTTATTTAAAATACAGTGCCTTGAATACCCTTTGAACATTTCTATTTTCATTTTGTCACATTATAACACTAATTACAATGGCTTTTAACTCTTGCTTGGCTTTTGTCTTCAGGCGGCTCCTAATTATAAGCTCTTATAAATACAGCTGTTCTGTGAAGGCCTCAGATGTTTGGCATCCAAGGGGACCTAGGTAACTCTGGTGAAGCTGGAGAGATCCATAGGTGGAAGAACGTGTTGACAGGACAGGGATCTGGTCCACGCGAAAGAGTGAAAAAATGGCAGCCATTGTTGAAAGCCAGCCATGAGGAGCAGCTTGCCACAATTGGTGTAGGGAACACAGCAAACATATGGAAGGAGATGTTCTCCTCAGATGAGACTAAAATGTAACTTTTTGGTGTACATGCATAATGCGATGTCAAGGGGTGGGGGGAGTAAGACTGGATATGACCCTAAATTAAACATCCCTGTGGTAAGACATGGTGTTGGTAGCCTCGTGGTATGGGGAGGCCATCCTTTAGCAGAGACAGGAAGCTGTTTTTATGGGAAGAAGGATGAAGCTAAATTAAGGGATATACAGCAAAGAAACCTGTTAGTGGCTGAACAAGACCGAGGCCCCGGGCAATGACCATGAACAAAGAGTAGAGTTACATAATGTGGTTTAAATCAAAGGATATTAAATTGTGAATCTCTGACAAGACTTGAAAACTTCTGTTTGGATATGCGCTCCGTCCTATCAGACTGGGCTTGAGCTCTTTGGTAAAGAGGAGTGGGCAAAGAAATCCGTCTCTAGATGTGCGATGTAGGTAGAGGATTACCGCAGAAGGCTTGGAGATGTAATTGCAGTAAAAAGGTGGTTTTACAGAGAATATACTGAGGAGGGCTGAATGCAAACTCAAGCCATGGATAATTTTCCTTCCATTTCTCATTTAGGCACCACTTGTGCTGCCCTGTCCCAGCAATAAAAATACTTCAAAGTTTGTGGTTTTAATGTGACCAAATGTAAAGAAGTTCATACTTTTCCAAAGTCATTGTATATCTGTAACTTATCTCCGTTTCTGCTACATTTTCAGTGTCCTGCTTGGTAACTTTCCCCTCACCTTCTTCCCTAACCAGGAAACCAGTAAACAAGACTCCCATTACCTACCGGCAGGAGAAGAGCCATATGGGCTCCTTGGAGCGTAGTTTCACAGACCAGAGCACCCTGCAGGAGGATGAAAGAATGGCTCTTTCCTTCATGGATTCACATACATGCGGAACACGAAGTAAGACTCGCATAAGCTTAAATGAATGGATTCTTTATTATTTGACCTTTTCAGTTCTTAGAAGAGAAGCCTTTTAGACATATCTTACATATCTTATCTGGGTGTCTAAAGTGTTAAGAAAACATAAATAAAACTAGTGAGTCATTACAACATGAACATTCACTTGTTAAAGGAGTGGCTAAATGTTCTAGAGGAGACCCCCTATTCTGTGAATATTAGAGGTCCAGAGTATTGCTAAAGCTGCCATTGTGCCGTTTTGTGGTTCAGGTGATGCTCGTAGCTCAGTGAATGAGGCCAGCAGCCTGCTGGGGGGCTCCCCGAGGCACCAGTGCGGACGTAAAGGCTCCCCCTACCACACGGGACAGCTCCACCCCGCCGTCCGGGTGGCCGATCTGCTCCAGCACATCAACCAGATGAAGACCGCCGAGGGCTATGGCTTTAAACAGGAATATGAGGTGAAAAGGGCACTGTTACAGTCTGTTCTCGCGCTGACATTATAAAACAACTGAGACAGCTCTTTGTCGGAGGCTCAGGAGGTACAGCGAGTCTCCCACTCACAGGAAGGTTAGAGGTTAACGCCTTAAGTCTCCGGCCTGCATGCCAAACGTGGATACAGGGTACTGACTGCCAGACTTCCTGCAGTGTGTCTAACAAAAAAGGAGTGCAGCTGCATTTTATGGAAAATATGTTTCAAAACTATATTAATCAGAACAACATGCTTTTCTTCAAGCTCACAGAAGGATAATGCTCTACAAAAGCAACTGCTACATGAGATTTAACAAAACCAAAGAAATGGGAAAGAGAGAGGCTAGGTTACCATGCCACATGATTTTATAATGCTTTAAAAACAACAACGAGGCTTGCATGAGTGCTCCAAATCAAACCAAACCTAAAGAAACGTAGGCCAGCAGGTACACAAACACAGACGCTTAAACATTTAAAATGTTGAGAAAATTAGAAAGTGCACCTCTGTTCCCTGTAATGGACTGGTGGCCTGCAACGTCTGCAGAGGATGGCTCCAGCTGCTCTGCCACACGGACCAGGCTGGAAGCTGTTCCAGAGAACGCAGGGGTGGGCATTTCACAGCCTGTTAAGGTTATTTGCTATTTTTCCTCTCTCAGTCTTACTGCTTTTCTAGTTTGGTTTTTAGTGCGTCCCACTCAGAGAAAGCATGTAAAACCAGAGGTATATCTGTTCTCCAGTGTCTCAGGACACTGGAGTATCAGCAATATTATTCCATCCACAAGCGATTCATGTTTGAATAGAAGATGAACAGCTGAATTTCCCCCCTGATAAATAGGAGTCAGATGTGACGGTATTTGCATAATACATTATGCTGTATAAACAGATTTTTAACCTGTAGGTAAACAATGTTGGTACTCATCCTGAAACTAACCCACTGATTTGTAAGCTCTTTTTTCTGGTTCTTATATCTACATGTATAATTTACTGATAAGGACTGAGTTAGCAAGCTGCTACATCAACCCTAAGATGTTGACTGTCTTCTTTTAAAATCCTGTTACACCAGATTACGATTTCTGACCATGATCTCGACAACCACTCAAGCATCTTTGGATTGTTTCAGATTTGGTTAACCTCATTTCAGTGTGAAGACACATGTGGCCATTCTGTGCTCTAAGGAATAAACATGTTGCTTCATATATTTTTCTCCTGTAGCTTTCTCGCTTATCCCATCACACATATACCAACACTTGCACTGGGATATTGGTTAACAATTTGCTGAATATGGCTATAAATATGGGAGTCTTCTGGGCCTCCAACATCAGTTTCAGCCTTACTTTGCCGGAAGAGAACACCATAAGGATCTTTAATCAGCTTGACAGAAGAACAAAAGAATGGGGATCAGTTTGTTTTTATTAATAGATACTTGAACCCTGCCTGGCATGCCTTTTTGTCCAAAATCCAAATTTCAATTTTTATTGATCACTTTGTGGCTCTAAAATGTTTTTTTATGAGACAGGGTGCAGCTGTTGCATGTAGAATTTAGACTACATGTCACTGCTCATGCTTTTTCCATCTCCCCCTCCTCCTGATCTTTCGTCTCATATTGGACTTTCAAATGCCGCAACTGCTGAGCTCTCTGTGCAAGTGGCCTAAGCATGGCTTCAGATGTTTATAGAGATATCCCGTTTTTTTTGGACTCAAAATAATTTCAGGACCCTATGCATACAGCAGCCATAGTGCAAAGAGTTGCAATAACTTAGAATGCTTTCAGTGCTGTCAGCCAGATGTGAGAATGTTTACATTTTAGCCTTTGCATGGGGCCAGGCGTGGGTCTTAGGGCCCACACATTATGGATAAACCACTTATGCTGGTAATAGGCTCCGCCGTGATCACGAACAATCGCAATCTCACCATTAAAGTTTCAGGCTCCATGACATGTAAAGGGGGAGTGCACCGTGTTCATGAAGCAACACAGAAGACATCGGATATTCTGGCATATTTTTTAAGTCACGATTTGTTGTTAGTCTGGAGTCAAGGTCAGGAAAAAGTTGTGCCAAATGTAAATTATTATTTCTAAACAAAAAAAACAACAAAATACCCTAAAAACTCTAACTGATGTAGTTTTAGTCTGTAAGAGGAAAAATGACTGACCTTATAGCTCTTTCTGTCAAACATTTGTGCTGCTTGTGTAGTAAGCAACGGGTTAAAACAACTGATGTATGTCTGTTGCTCTAAGTAGATACACACTTCAGTTTCTTGTGATGGTTTTGTTTTCTGAGGGGTTTTCAGGTGCATCCTCCATAGCAGGGAGATATTACCTCTTGGGCATTTCCTAGTTCTGTCCCAAGAACCTTTTAGGAGATATGTCTGACCTTGATTAGCAATAATGTTGGTGGTAAGCATTCACTCCAAAAGTCGTCCTTCCCTGTTAAATACAGGCGCTCTATTTTGAAGCAGTAAACCAATTCCAAGGGTATGGCTTGTGGAAAAAGTGCTTCGGTTTTGGCGATGCAAAACTGAAAAATAAACACAGTCTAAAGACGTTTTTTGTAGGGTTTAGAACTGCTGGCTGAAAAAGAAACATTAGCTGAAGCCATAGAAATTAATCACCAAAGCCAAAAAGGCATCTGAAGGACACCACCAGCTCTAAGATGAATAGATCCTTCTCATTTAGAGCAAAAGAAGACCTCTATTGTGATGGGAGGCCTGATGAGGTTAAACGTCTCTGCCTCCTCCTACTGAGCCTCTGTCTGCTGCAGACAGATTGTTGTAAAGAGTGGTAGGGACAGTCTGGGAAGGTGAAGAATGATGAAAACTGTGGAAAAAGCAAAGCAAAAACCTTCTGTGGTCCTTTTTACCTCTAATCCTTGAAGAATCGTCTTCCTCCCCAGTAGCTATATTGGTATTTACCTCCATTTGTAAAATGTGGTGCAATGGAAGTGCAATATGGTCATTAAGGATTGTTTTTTTTCTAGTAGGAACACATATGGCATTGATCTCACTGTTGTTCCCAAACATAGCTCATCTGTGCTCATTTGATCTGTTAGGTGATAAGAATATAGAACATGTATTCTATTGGATTGACATTTGGGGGTCACCAGTCGGGACCTGCTGACATTTCTTTAAGCTCTTTGCAGCCACAAGATGTTTTAATGTTAAAACAAGCTGCAGTGGTGAGAGTTGGAAAGATGACTCAAGGCGAGTTTATTTTTAAAGCACATTTCAGCAACAAGACGATGCAAACGCCTTTACACTATGAAAACATTCAAAAGAAGTACAGTGCAGCAGCATAACAAAGAAAAAATGGGCTACAGACTGAAATGAATGATGTTCCAGCTAATTTAAGGCTTTGACTATTTAAATAGGACAGTCAAAGTCAACTCTAAAAAACAGAGTTTTATTTATTTTTTTTTTAAACACTCAGCAGGATTTCAGCAGTTTTGATTTTCTGGGAGTTTGTTCCAGATTAGCAGTGTAATAAAAGCTGAATGCAGCTTCTTCGTGTTGGGTTCTGATTCTGGGAATTTGGAGTAGAAGAACCTGAAGACCTCAGCAGTCTGGAAGTTTGATATAACAGCAACAAATCTTTAATTTATTTTGGTGCTTAGCCATTCAAGGATTTATAAACTAACCAAAGTCTATTTTCTGAGTCAGGGGTTCCCAAAGTGGGGGCCCGGACCCGCTTGGTGGTTATGAGATGATTTGATGCTGATGTGCTAAAATATTTAGTGTGTCCTCATGTGTGAAGCTGATACTAAAGTATAACTTTACAAGATGCTCAACATTCCTCATCTTAACACAGAGGGAAGGCTGCGCTTTTTTGTAAGTTCTTATAAAAATACTACTGTATTCTCATAACTTTATAACTTTATTCCCATAATATTAGGACTTTTTCTCATACTTCCCACCTGTTAAAAGGGGGTCACCGGTCTCTGGCATTGTTATTTTGGGGGTTGTAGGCTGAAATGTTCAGAAAATTGAGAACTCCTGCTCGGAGATGCAGGGAAGCAGTATAAATACTTCAGACCTGGGGTGATGTGCTCTACTCTCTTAGTTTTAGTGAGGACACGGGCAGCAGCATTGTGGATCAACCGCAGCTGTCTGATTGACTTTGTAGCAGACCTCAAGATCCTGCTGAGACATCGGTCCTTAACTCCTGCAAATGTTCTTCAGGGGATAGAAGGCTGACTTTGAAATTGTCTTTTCGTGCCTCTAAGGCTTCAAGTCTGAGCCCATCACTGCACCTAGATTACAGGCCTGATCGGTAGTTTCAACTTGTAACAAGTGAATCATATTAGCATTTATATGTAATTTCCTTTATGATTTATTGTAAGATTCTGAGCAAAGAAAGTCTAAGACTTTAGTCAGAGATGATGATAAAAAAATGGTTTTAAGAAATGATTGCTTGGTCAGTTTCACTAAAACTAATGTGAATCACATCCTCTCATAAACCGTCAATCTGTGCACATCCTTCGCCTCCTTCCCTGAGTGGAGTGAAGCATGTGTGGAAAATGAATGACTAAGTAATGGGAATCAAGGTACACTGGTTCATGATATTTTTGTCCAACCCTGCGATGTAAAAAGCAAACTACTTTACAGACACATCAGAAAAATCCAAAAATTTGATATCTTTGAATTTCTGCTAAAGGTATTTACTGTGTACCAAATAAAAATCCTTCACAACATTGCTCTAAAACGGCGATGCGGGCTCATGAATAGGACTTTTTGTCCTTGAAATCAAGTCAGCGTCCTCCTCAGATGAGATTTAACGATAGAGTTGGAAATCAGGCCAGCAAACCGATGTTTCCGTCCTGATCAACATAAAGCCCTTCATGTATTGTAAATAAAACAGATGTTGAATGGCCCTGATGGTTTTTTGTTGTTGTTGCTTAAGTGAGTTAGAACATGAGCTCTCTTGGTTCCAGGGGACAGAGGACAGGTCCAGCATGTCGCTGGGAAAGGCGACAGAGGAGGTTGATAGATGAGTTGGTCTCTTGCCAACCCCCCTCGCTATCCAATTTTATGCGGTCAAATGTAAACATGTGGTATGTAAACTAGTATCTAATTAGTAAATGCCATATGCCCAATAGCCAGTGAAGGCAGCATCGAATAACGTGCAAGCTACATTGCGTCAGCCGGCGTTTGTGCGTTTGATCGTCTGCAGCGCTATCCAATCAAAGAACAACATTAGCAGCATCGTTTCATGATGGGATTATATCATTAAACAGCGCTGGATTGCCCCACAGTTGGTAAAGTGGAACAGGGTCTTTGAGAGTAAAACATTGTAGCTAGTTGTTTATTAATTACAACCACTGAAGCTGAACTTTTCAAACCTAGAGGCAGAGAACATCTGCGGTGACAAGAGACAAGGTGAGAGGACAAGCAGCTGAACATGCGATCACACCCTGTCAGCGTCGCCACGGCAGCATCCTTTCAACCCAGGAGGTTTCCGTTTTTTTTTTTTTACTTTATTTCTAAGAGGAAGTCAATGGGACAAGCAGGGCAAGGAGAAATACGTAAAAAAGAAAATATCCTGAAATGTCAAGGATTCTTTCCTTAATATGAAGATTAAAATGCAACCAGAACCACATAGTTGTGCCCTTCTAAACCTAAAACTGTGTGGTAGATCCCTGTTCTGTTAAATGTACAACTTGAACCCCCCCCCCCCCCGACAAAGTTGCATGATTTAGAAGAGAATGAAGTTTAAAGCGTAGCCATAATACTCTAGTTTCCACGGAGTTAAGTTAAAATTGATGTACATCATCATGATACAATTAATTTATGTATATTCATTGATTCAATTGATCAAACTTTATTTGAACTGAAAAAACTTTGCTTATTGTCTTAAATATTGCTGTTGATGTAGATGTCATTAGTTAAATATGAAGCCTATAATTACTTAGACTAATTTTTTTTTGATAACGTCCTACTACTTTTTTTTTGTTTTGTTTTTACTGGTTTGTAATCCAACCCAAGGTTTTGACCAGCTGTAAACAATAAATGAATTTTGGTCATAAAGAATGTGGTAAAACAATGGAAGTCCAAAAAGGCAAGAACAGTTAAGCCCAAAATTACTCACACCCCCAGCAGTTTTAGAGTTATCATCAATAATTTTTATTTAACAAAGAAGCTTCTATATGATAAGAATTGACACGGCAAAACAGTTATTGGCTATTCATAAAAAATTACATGTGGAAAATTATTTATACTCTCCTTAAAAACTGCAACCTGCAGCCCTCCTTGGTGGGCTGCAGGTTGCTTAAGTCCGCTCCACCAGAACTGACTCCTGCCTAAGTGTGGAAACATTTTTAGAAAGGACTGAACGAAAGCCCGGTTGCCTCCGATTTAAGCCTGTTTGCTGTTGCGATGACACGGATAACTGATCATTTGCATGGGCATCTTCTCAATAATAATCAGAAAAGAAAAAAAAATTGTTTTTGGCACTACAGAATGAAGCCTACCTTATAATTGCTGACAAGCTTTTTGCACATTTCCAAAGATGTTTAGATTATTTTTTTCTATGGTGATGAACTTCAACTCTCTAAGGTAGAATAATATCATCCTAAGCTTTAACTCTCTCCACAGATCAGATTCAAGGAGGGTGTCTGGGCCACTCCTAAATTTTAATATCATTTTTAGTCAGAAGGACTATTTGGTAAAAATTAAAAATACAACTATAGCTAAATCTGCTAGGGATATGAATGATTTGTGGCTTAGCTATAAGTCATTACAATATAATTTGACACATTTTCACAATATTTGAATGATTACTTTTTGCGCATGATTGTAAACTTTGCTTTAGCATCACCAGCTGTGTCTCAGCCTTATTAATGAATTAAACCCAGAACAAATCAGAAGAAATATAATTGATTTAGGATTTACTAAATTGTTTAGAGGTTCTTTTTCTTCTTTTTTTTCCAAAATTATTTTGAGGTAAATTCAACAGTAAATCAATCTTTTTGATGTACCGTCGTTCACAACGGATTAGGACAGTCTTTTCATCCATGGGTAGTACAACGTCAGTTCACTGACACTTTGTAACAAGGTAAATTGGACTTTGAGCCCCCCGGATCAGTTTATTGTAGGTTTTTAACCATTTTGTGAGAACTGTTGATAAATCAAAAACTTACAGTGCTGCATACCCTTTCTGGATGTTTCACCGTGTTTATTTATATAAAGCTTTTAAGCTTTCTTGGTAGACTTTTTGCACTCTGTGCACCGTGGGTGTTTGGCCCTTGATCGACCCATCAGTAGAGAAAAGTTTCCTTCATTGAACAAAGCTTATTTAATGCCACCGCTGCACCAACGGCGTCTACTTGTATTATTATGTGGAGCGCTGGGTCCTTCATTGTGGACCCAGCGCTCTGAAAACAGTTGTGGCTGGGAGTTTAGCTTTGTACCCTGGGGAGAGGTCCATCTCTGTCACCCACAGCCCGTGGCACTCATGGAGACAAGAAAACATCTTTTGTCTCCAATACATGGTGTCCCCCTCTGGAACTCTGCTTGTAGACTCATTAAATGGTCCCTCACGGCCAAAACACACTACACTCTAAAAATCAATACACACCTCTTTTGTATTTTTTACCCTCTCTCCGCTAAGAGTGTGTGTTTTGATGGATTGTGTCTCGCTATTATGAGGGAAAATGATGAGGACTATTATATTAGACTCACACCGCAGCCAGAGGTTTTTATTTCCCAGAGGAATACCTGCTTTCTGTAAAGACATTGATCAAGATTTTACTGTTTACTGGGCTAGTAAAGGGGATTGCATGTGTGACGACTGCTTTCGTATCCCGCTGGAACCTTAACTAAACAGCAGCTGAGCAGAACTCCGGAGGGCCAATGTAACGCTTATAGATTGGGGAACTGATTGACTCGTTCAAAATCGGAACGAAAACTAGAAAACTGTGCTAATTTAATATAAAATGGGAGCCGGTGATACATTTTTAGCCTGTTTTTTGTCCGCTATACCTGGAATATATGATTTTGTTGTCGGAGTGAAACAAAAAGTGAAAGATACATCAAAATGTTTAAATTAAAAAGAAAACAGTCATTTTCCAGCACAGGGTAATCTAATTGGATTCATTTTGTGTGATCTCAACCGTTCTCCCTCTCTGATCTCTGCAGTGAAGTCATCTAATCAGCTCGTCCCCGGTGTTCTGTTCCTTGCTTTCAAAGAACTGTCATTCCCTCGCTATTTTTCTACTATTTCCTGTCATCTCTCTCGGGAACTGAGCGTCGGGAGAGGTGGGAAGAGACAAAAAGAGGCCTTAGAGATGTTCTGTCAGAAATAAAAGCAAGCCAAGAAGGAAGAGGTGGACAGGGAAGGAAGCCATGAAGTAAAAGGGAGGGAAAAGAAATGTTAAGATTCAGAGAAAAACATCTATAAAGGCAGGGCATGGAAGAGGAGGGAAGAAGTGAAGAGGAGGATGTAATCCCAGGCAGGATTTGGGAGCTTCTTGGCTGTGTATGAGGAGAACTGTGTTGTAATCCCCTGCTCCCCATTCAGACTTGGGCAGAATTTGCACAAAATTTTTCTATCGTCACAGAAAACCACTGGGAGTAGACCCCTATGGATCTATAATCATTTGTCAAAGTCTTCAGTCATTCTTTCTTCCTCTATATAGTGCTTCCAACAACAAATTCTTTGTCCTTTCTGAAGGTATTTTTGCTTTGCTCTTTAGACATCAACATGTTTGTGTGATTTTCAGTATGGTGCCTATAACCATTGCCAGGGAATCTGGGAAGGATGGATTTGTGCTTGTCTACTCAACGCAAATCCCCAAAAAGCTCATTTTAAAACAGGATCTGTTGGCTCTAACAGGTAAAATCACAAGAATGCTAAATTTGGTTCCAGTGCTTTACTTCCAAACCTTAATACAAAGGTAGAACTGCTGTTAAAAAAAGCATCAGTGCGAAATTGTCTCTCTATACTGGCACAGTTTGCCCACATTCAAATTAGGCACCATGCATGCATTTAGGAGAAAGCCTGTCTGTATTTGTGTACCTTTATAGCCCGAGTAAATTGCTTGCCATTTTTGAAGACCATAGCTGTTGGTGTGAGCTGAAAATACCGTATGATGATGGCTGGTGGTAATTTTGTTGCAGAAGAAGAAAAGGGGATAAAACCCATTTATAATGAATTGTTTGGGTTTCTTCTAAAATCAAGCTGTTGTTTTTTAAAGACAGAATCCAACCTCTATGGGTATGATTGGTCTGGATGGCACAACTTAGCTGTACTGAGATGGTTTTGGAAATTTAGAGAACAGCCGGAGCAAAACACACTATAAAGTCTATAAAAAAATTGGCTGAATTTTTCCCAATCCCATAGTAGAACTTATAAAAATTGCCAATGGCTGACTGACAAACAACAGAAGCTTAGTAAAAACAACGTGATTACCAAAGAGCCATGGATAAAACTTATTTACAAGTATTGGTGCTTCCCTCAGGTCCTGCGGCAGATCATTGCTGGATATTATTTCCTGTTTCTTAAAGAATGTCATCACCAGGAAAAGAAAAGTCCAAAGAAAAACACCGAAAATCCTCCAGGAATCTAGTTTCAACATATATTGAAATACGAGGGCTGCATGTTGATCAGCACAGAAACACATATCTTTAAATGCTTACATTGGACTTGAGGTGTATGATTTTTTTTTTTTTTATTGCCAGTTCTGAAGAAGATTATGGTTTCTGAAGCTACATATTCTGTACAAACTGCAATCATCTCATTTTTACACCACTTTAAGGATGAATGGTGAATTGGGTATCCCTTTAAGTCAGATGCAACATATGATTTTAATAAGGGAGCAAAATGAGCAGCTGTTGTGACCATCTGAAGGTATGGAAAATGCAATCACCACTTTTCAGGGTTTGAATTTCATCTCATTTTGTCCTTGAATTACACACTATGCATGCAACAATTCACCCCATCTATAGTATATAAACATTAACAGTTTTATCACCATAAAAGGATTTATTTTGCACTTGTTAATGAACCAAAACTGTGATTCTGTTACTACTACCACTATTTTATTATTTATGGAACACTTTAAAACAACCGCATCTACAACAAAGTGATGCACATGTAAAATCAAGAGCATGGCAAAAAAAAACAAAAAAAAAAAAACAAGGAAAGAATAATAAGAACAGCAAATAAACTCAGTAAAACAATAAAAACAAAAAAAAAACAGGTAGTGCTAAAATCCAAGGAATAGAGATTTTAAAATGTTTCGTGACATTTTTAAGGTGGACAGTGAAGGGGCTAGCCTGATCTGAATAGGGAGGTTATTCCATAAAGAGAGAGCATCAACACTAAGAGCTCTGTCCCCTCTGAGCTTTCGATTTGACCTCGGCGCCTCCAGGAGCAGCTGATAAACTCACCTGAGGCACTCAGCAGGAGAAAAAGGATGGATCAGCTCAGAGAGGTAAGCATGCAGGGGCTAGAACAGGCAAACTTTTAAAAACAAATAAAAGAATCTTAAAGTGAACTCTAAAGTGGACAGGAGGCCAGTGGAGGGAGGCCAGAGTGGAGGTGATGTGTTTTCTTTTAATAACTCCAGTTAAAAGCCTGGCCGCTGCATTCAAGGCCAACTGGAAGTGTTTCAGAGAGAACTGGCTGAGTCCAAGGTAGAGAGCCTTGCAGTAGTCAAGCCAGGTATTAATAAAACCATGAATAGCTGTCTCACGGTTGTGTTTTGAGAGAAATGGCTTAGCTTTTGCCAGCTGCATAAGAAGATAAAAACCGGACTTGACCACTGCTCCAACCTGAGGGATAAGCATGCATAGATAATGGATGGATGGATGGATTTTAAAACTAAAATAACAAATGATCTGCTATAAATATTATGCTGAACAGCCCAAATCAGTGGAAAGGGGTTCACAGGAACCACTAGGACAAAACACCATCACCTCTGTCTTTCTATCGATAAAATTTACATTTAAGGCCATCCGGCCTTGGATGTCCTCAAGACACAACAAAAGCGAGTTGCGTGAGAGAGCTTCCTTTTTTAGTGGCATATGTATCTGACTTAATTATCAAAGCACTGGAAAAGGATTCCATGCTTCCAAAGTATTAAACCCAAAGGGAGGAGATAAAGGGAGAACAGTGACGGACCTAGAACCGAGCCCTGTGGAGGAAGATTCAGAATCTGCTATTTTAACGGGCATGGCTCTGTCAGCCAAATAAGATCAGAACCAATTAAACGCAGTACCACAAATACCCACTTGGTGCTGTATACAATGTAACAAAATATTGTGATCCATTGTATCAAACGCATCGATTATGTCGAGCAGAACAAGAACGACATTCACCAGAATCATCAGTCCAGATGATGTCATTAAAAACTCTTACTAAAGCAGATTCTGTGCTGTAATGAGTTTTAAAACCAGGTTGAAAACCTCCAAGTTATGACTTACCTTTAAAAAAGGCTTTACCTGAAAAAGGATGACTTCCTCTAAGATTTTGAGATAAAATGCAGCTATGAGATTGGCCTAAAAATTGCCATCACAGGTTGGTCAGGTTTCGGAAGTAGAGGCTGCACCACAGCATGCTGGAAACATGCAGGGCCAAAACCTGACGACAATGGAAAGTATCACCTGTCCTGTGCTGGGGAAAACCTCTTTAAAAAAGCGAGGGAGGACAGGATCGCGTGGAGAAGCAGATGGCTTGATGTGGTCAACTACATCAGCTAGCATGTTTAGAGTTACTGGTTCAAATTTGTCAAACGCACCCGGACAACGGGTCCAACAAGAGGGGGTCACAAGAGAGCCGGGGCTGAGATCAAAGCTCTTGTGGTTACAAACATTTCAGTAAATAATTTCATTAAACTGTTACTCTGAGGCCTTGTCTACACATAGCAGGGTATCTGGGAAAAACTAGACATTTTTTTTTGTGTTTGTGCTTTTCAGCCACACATAAATGGCGTTATACATCCCTTAAAATGAATGATCCTCAAAACTCCGGCTAAAATGGAGATTTATAACTGCTCCAGTTTTGAGCCTGCGTGTGTACATGAAAAGACAGATATGAATGTCTGGCGCTTCACGGTCTGTGATGAATATTGCTGCGCTGCGTCACACATGTGCGACCATTGTTTATACGCTTGGCCATACTCGTTTTGACACAATTCCCAATCGACATTGTCTTGAGTTTTACTAACTTTGTATTTTAAGATGGATTTTAATATGCTTGTCTACACGCTCGAACCTCCCGGCACCATGATCCATTCCTAACAGGAAGTTGTGGTTGTTTTGAAGGATTCTGATTGGCTGATATGTTTTAGTTTTGCGGTACACTGCACCCTATGTGTCTGCCGTATTTCTGCAGGTTGGTTTGGATGAAAATCTTTCTAAAAAAATTCCCGTGTGTATGGTATTCTTTTTTAAAATGTTTTTTTTTTAAACCCTGTCATGACTAGGCATGAGGATACTTTCAGGGAACCAGGTTGTGGGGCATTAAGGACAGAACATCAATAATTTGAAATTAGACAGTTGGGTTATTTTGATGGGACACAATAATGTTTGAGAGGTATTCTCTTTTGGCTTCTACTTATCAAGATCTTTGCCTCGCAAAAGTACCCCATTAACTTTTAAATATTTTGTAATTTTTCAATTACAACCCCAATGTCTTTTAGCAGGTTTTTATGTGATAGACCACGCAAAAAGTAGAACAGTGGGAAGACACTGATACACGGTTGTCAAGATTTCTTACACATACAAATCTGACAAGTGAGGCGTTCATTTGTAATGTGCTCCCTGGAGTTAATAAGGAGTAGAGACAATTTTTACTGTAGTTTTAAATGCAAATATCTACCTCCTTTACACATCTATAGAAATTTAGACCCATCCCTCAAAATCAATATCAGTCAGACGGTGATCCCAACAGCATGATGCTGCCACCACCATGATTCACCTTTCATCATTACTTTCCACCACACAAAGCGTTTTGCATGTTTCCAAAAAGGTTTAGAGCACTTTCTTCCCTTTAACCAGCCACAGCCATTCAGTGGCCATGTCTGGAAAGGTTTGCAGTTGTTCCACACTCACATTGTCACATGATGGCTTGAACAGTGCTCTATGATTGGTTCGAAGCTTTTGCCCTGTTTTAAACCTCTCCACCACGTTCTCGCTGGCCTGTCCACTGTGTTTTCATGACTGGATTTATACTGAGATAAAATCACACACTGGTAAAATGTTCCATATTTATTTTGTGACTTCTGAAAGCATCTGGTTCCACTGGACCTCAGTCAGGTGCATCTGAGTAAAGGTCCCAAAAGAAAAATTTACGCAGCATCTTTTTTAAATTTGTGAAACATTTTACAAACCATATTCATGTTTCTTCATGCCTCGTAAATATCCTCTACTTTGTGTGGTCAACAACATGAAAGCCAAACTAACCATATAAAATCTGAGATTGTAATAATGTGAAGAAGTTTAAGATGCATGAATAATTATGGCACAAAGCACGGTGATTTATCAGGCTCTGTTTCACACATGTTCTGAAATATTATTTGGTTTCCTAAATCTACTCAATGTGCGTCTTCTTCTTTGCAGAGCTTCTTTGATGGCTGGGACTGCACCAAAAAGAAGGACAAAACCAAGGGCAGGCACGACACCTTGCTGGGATGTGCGTAATCGCAAACATTTTAGTGGGGAAACAACAAGTCTTGGAAATTCTCTGTTTTTTAAAAAAAATAAAAAATCTTTGCACTTTTATTAACCCAGATGACCGCCACAGAGTAAAACTTCACCCTCTGCTGGGCGATCCGAACTCGGACTACATCAACGCTAACTACATTGACGTAAGTCTAATCCTGTTGCTCTGCTTTACCAGATTCAACTCTGCCCCGTCTCAGGCTTTCTCACATCCTGCAAAACCACGGCCCATCTCTCTCTCTCATAAGCCCACCACTCTGCTGCTCCGCTTCCACCTTAGAGCATCCATCCAATCCAGACACCGGCCCCCCTCGGTGTTGAGCCAGATGCCGCCATTGTCAGGTGCCTGCTGCAGAATCCCTGACCCCGACCACCTCTGCTATCGTTTTTATTAAAACAGAGTGCAGTAAATGCGTTTAATTCCTGCAGAGGGGATGAGCCTCTCTGTAAGACCCCAGCGTAAATCCACCCCTAAATTAAATAGACGTCACTGATGTTATTCAATCTCTGTCTGAGGCAGTGGGAGGCGATCCATTTAGCTGTCCGACATGCAACACCGCAGTAACATGCTCACTGCTCATGTAAGCAAATGCATGTGCTGCTAATGTGACTCATTCATGTGTGTTCTCGTTCATGAAAAGTTGAAGGCGTACCTAAGATAACCCCATCTGTCATTAGTCAGGCATTTCAGCTGGACTGTGTAAAATAAAGAGGTTCCGCTGCAGTTTGCCTCCCCTCGTGAAATACCTATTACAGTCCACAGTTGTTGCCATTTATTTAAGTTATGTTGAGGGAAGCCTAGAAATCTGACGCCATTTCTTTATCTCCCAAGATTTGTTTTGCGCGCTTCTCATGGGGAATTCTGCAAAGTTAATATGACACCCTGAGAGATCTTGAGGCGGGCTGTTGTACTTCCACTTCTGGTTGCAGATGATAAGAGGTTGGAATGATTGCGACTGATATATTTAGAGAAAATACCTGCTGTTTTTTTTTTTTTTTTCATTAAAAGAAAACTGCCAGCTACACATCTGGATTTGATGATCTGGTTTTCGGATTCCTCCTTTTTGACCCAATTATACCATCAAACTGCTTGACACTAGTGTTAAAGTGCATTTCCTCCCTTTTATTTCACTGCGGAGAAAGGTCAGCGTCAACGTGCTTTTAGAGCAGCTGTCACAATGAGAGCGAACTAAAAACCTGGCCGCTTTTCGGGCTCTAGCTATTGTAAGGGCCCCCATTAGTGTGTAGGGTGCAGAGGTGCAGGCATTAGTGGGGGGAAAAAAAACACTCTGCAGCCTCTACAGTCTCAGTGTCAGAGATGTTACTCCCTGGCTGCCCTGACCCAGCTCGCTGAATTGTGTCTCCTCGACCACAGAGGGACATCATTTATACACCCTGTGATTATTTCAGCGGAGGTTAAATGGAAAAGTTTTTCTCCCCTCAGAAACACATTTGTGCTTTCGGGAACAGAGCGGGTAAAGTGCAAGCTCTGTGGTTTCCTTACTGTAAGATCTGGTTGTGTGCTTCTGGCCTGTTTCAACGGCAGCCACCTGTCCCCAGAACCGGGACGGCATAATTACCGGTGCCAATCCGTAGCATTTCTATGAGGAGTATATTTCAGTCGCCTCTGGTAAAACCTCGTGCTTTTTAGGAATATTTTTACTGCCTTTATTCCAAAGTGCAAATGAAAAGAAACAAACATAAAAACTGTTGGATAGTTATCAGATTGATTCACCAACAAGAGAGACCATGGGCTAATTTTTTTTTTAGTGATAATGTTCCAAGCAACAACCATTGTTGACCCAAAAGAACACAAATTTCCATCACACATTTGGTAAAAAAATTAAAAAATAAAAATAGTTGAAGATTCTCTTGATTTCTAGGAGAATATTCTCTGCACAGACAAGTCAAAAGGGTGGAACTTCTTCACCTTTGCCTGAATTCAGGAGGTCTTTGTGCATTCACAAAAATTCGAGAATCCCTCTTGTGCCACTCCCACCTCAACCACTTGAGAACCGACCCAGCACGGGCCGGCCAATCACGTTGCAGTATTGTGGTTTAGGGCGAGACATACAGCTGTGATGAAAGCAAGAGCTGCCGAGCTCACAGCCGAACCAAAATAAATATGACAATGCAGGAGGACGCACGCATAGCTGCTCCTATCACATCCGTTTTGACAGAATCAACAATCTCTTCTTTGAAAGAACAGCAAGAAGTGACTTGACCCGTGTAAGATCTTGTGGTTTCTCATGCCGCCTGCGGCTTACATTTTGATTTGATAACATGATTGGCTAAAACCAACCTTTGGGCACTAGGTGTTGCTTCCTCCAATCAGCTTGGTAATTTCTGCTGAACGTCCCTCCTCTCCCCGGGCGGATTTGATAGAAGCAGACCCAGATTGATAATGTGCAGAAATAAACTACGAGTGCTCCACATTGTCAATCTGGCATAAAACTAATCAGCATTGCAGAAAGAGAATATCAAACCTTCAGTGTAACATAGCAGTGGTGGTGTGATGATCTGTAGCTGCTTGGCTGCTTCAGAACATGGGCGACTTGCCGTAACTGATGGAGCCATAAATTCTGCTCTCTACTAGAAAATCCTGATGGAGGATATCTGGCCGTCAATTGAGTAGCACAGTGAAAACTTAAATAATCTAGATTATTAAACCAGCTGCTAAAGCATAAAAACCCTCCGATTCTGCAAAGAGTGGGCAAAAATGTCTTCACAGCAATGTAAAAGACTCACATAGAGACAGTTTTTTTTTTTTTTTTTTTGTATTTACCGGGGTTGTCTTTGACCTATATTAAAATGGATTTGATGATCTGAAACATTTAAATGTGTCATGAAAACAAAAGTAAAATCAATGTAGGGGCACATTTTCATGACCTCTACAGAAAGATAGCTGTCCAGGTTTTAGAGACTTAACAATAACAAGGTAGGTAGATTATTATGGTCAGGATAGACTGAATAGCACATGCTGTTCCTGAAACTGAGGTCAAATCAAGCTATTCTTATCCAAACATTCACCAATGCTTAAGAGAATAATTCTCTCTTATCAGAGCATAGGCATGCTCACTAATTATGACCTCTTTTTCTCCTTGTTTTTGCTTTGTTAAAATTACGGAGTTTCAAGTTTCTACTTTTAATCAGTTGCAATAAGGCTGCTAAAAACGAACGCATATAAAGCAACGTTGTGTGGTGGAAGTGCTGGATCCTGCTGTCTTCTAACAGCAAGACCTGAAGTTTGAAGATGAAAGTGTCAAGCGCTGACGTTGTTCAATTAGGATAATATCGCTCCTCGTGTTTAGTGCTAAATTATTTATTAGTTCAAAAATCGTTGCAGTCCAACTTATTGACAGTCGGACTGTGTGAAAATCCCATGACTAGCAGCAGCAAACAGGCTTTGGATGGCTTTTAGAAGGGTCTGGTGACTTTGAGGAAAAAGTTCTTGTAGATACTGATGTATTTTTAAAGATATGTTTTCTTTTTTTTTTTTCATTTTGCAACAAGAAACTAAGTATAGAGGGGGAGAAAAAAAAATAACTAGCCCAAATATTATGGTAGGAGGTGTTGTTGTAATGGTTTTGGTTGCTAACATTGGCCCATTTGCAGCAAGAGATCTCAGCTAAAATATAAACCAACTTATCTGTCAGCAAAGCTTCTTTTATTAGCGTCTTCTAACAACAACACACAGCTTCAACAAGTCCACGTCCCTTAGAGGCAGTCTGTGAAACGTGTGCAAGCTGATTATTTCTTTGCCAAAGTTTAGAAAGGTGCAAACATGAAGCATGATGTGCTCTTACAAAGACTTTAAAACATCACTCCAGTCTGCTCAGGGTAGCACTGCTCTCTGTCATGTTTACTTTTGAAACAACCCTCTTGTAACAGCTCACTTCCGAAACGATTTCACAGCAGGACTTCTCCTTCACTTACAGTATAATAACAATCCAATCCTGGCAGTTGGCAGACATGATTTCCCCCATATTATTACACTACAGGCGTAGCACCGAACACAATGTTCTGGTTGAAAGAAAAGGAGAAATACATGCTTTTGTCCATGCTTCTTTTTTATACCCAAATGCAAAAAATACATAGCTCATGGTATTCTGCTGCTAATGTATCTAGTATTTAAGTATATCTTAGCTACCTTGGTGGGTTCTTGATAATCTACATGAAAAATGCATTAAACAAGACCAATACTTTACCTTTGACACACCGTTTTTGATCTCTGCATCACTGGAATCAGAGTCCTACTCTCTAAAACCTTCGTAAAAAGGCTCCAAGAGCTTCAACCCTGCTTAAATTAGCTGAAAGCCAAAACGTTTTGTCAAAGTAATAAAATGCTTTATGGTTGATGTAGGGGGAAGTTTTCTACTTCTCCAGCTGTCCACCTACTGATTCCTCAAGACTAACCAAAGGCCATAGATTTCACAGTATCCCTTACCTTGTGTAAAAACACTACGATTTACGCACAATCTTTTTAAAAAGGTGTGAGATGACCTTTCTGGCTTTATTAGAAACCAGAAAAAAGCAACAATCAGTCTGACTAACTGCTCAGAAAGCTTGCCCTGAAGGTGGCTGCTGAAAATACATTTCACTCATGGCTTCCCCTGTAGTTTTAAAATGCAGTTACGTACACTGAGTTATGGCTGGAGGTTTCCTTAGTCACCACATCACTGTCCGTGTGTTTCAGAACCGAAATGTTTAATTAATCAGTTGCACAACTTTTTACTGTCAATTCCTGTTGTATTATTCATTTACTGCACGTTGCTATATTTACATTAGATCCTAATTATGACATTCAGTTGAAATGTGTTGCTTCAGAATCAATTTAATTCAACTGGACTGCAGTGGGTTTTGAATTTAATTAGACAAGCGTTGATAAGAGTCTTGTTGCTAATTTATGGAACTCGGTTTAAAGCTCTGACCTTCTCACAACATATTTTTCTAATTTCATTTTCAGAGCCATATTTGCAAGCATTCAACATAT
Organism: Fundulus heteroclitus; assembly: GCF_011125445.2. Lineage (NCBI taxonomy): Eukaryota > Metazoa > Chordata > Actinopteri > Cyprinodontiformes > Fundulidae > Fundulus > Fundulus heteroclitus. The sequence continues at coordinate 19,694,787 of NC_046363.1, read as the reverse complement.
TCACATTTCTGTCATAAGTGGTCATTATTATTTGTATGAGGAGGAAACGTTTTACGATAATTTTGATAAGCCTAACTACGCAACTAATTTGGTTCACGGTCTAATTGATTAGCACAATTAGCATTAGTTACTGTAAACAACCTTTTTTGTGTGTATGTCCTAAACAAAGTAGGTCCTTCCTTTAACTGTAAGATTTCCCAAAGGCTGCCAATAATTTCCTGAATCCAGCGAATGTCTGACAGAAGCTGATAGATCCAAAGGATAAATCAGAGCATAATACGTTCAGCCCTTCTGTTATCTGCTGAAAGTCTCAGTCAGAATACTCTGAAGGAACATCAGAGATGTCTCTATGGAGAATCCAAGGGATCCTTTTCAGTCTTGGAAGATTATGGGAATATATGGAATTTGATAGGAGTATTTCTCAAGTCTGGATAAGGGAGAATAAAAAAGGAAAATTAAAAAAGACTTGTACTACTCCCACTGTTTAAATGTCCTTCCTTCCTAA